>NW_024882877.1:0-178718 GCF_019059575.1 Amphibalanus amphitrite | reverse complement strand
CCTGTCAGAGGCATTAGCCGCCGCCGGATGACTTCGAAATGAGCCGCGATTCCCGGAGCCCGGCCGAGGAGACGTCGACTAACCGGGATACCTTGTGGCCGATTATTGGAGCGAGCCTTTGTCGCTGCTCGGAGCACGGCTGGCGACCGTCCCGGCCCGGCGCGGCGGCGGGCGGTGCTCATTTGCAGCTCATTGTACCCGACCAGAGGGCAATGGGCTACAGTTCAAAGGCAGAGATATAGAGTGACAGAGGGGAGGCACATACGAGTATGGCGGTTCGCAGTATGTGCGTTGCGCAGCGCTGACAGATGCAATGCAATGTTATTGGAGCAACGTTATGAGGGTGCATGGCAGCTGTCTTATGGTTGCTGATGATGAATACATTCCGGACACCATTAAGCTGCTTATGTTATTGACATCATAAGAACAAAAAAAAACTATTAGCTCATCATTTATCTGATGTAATGTTTTTTCAGCCCGCCGAAGATAGAAGCATCGCATGTAGCTAAGTCATGCTTACACCATTAACCCGCGCCCCGCCAGAATCTGCCCCCCCTCCCGTTTTTCACCAATAACTTCTAAACGCGTTACGCCAGCGACGTCAAACTTTCATTACCTTATCATACATCAATTTGACACGTTTCCTGAAAATTTGAGCGAAATCCGTCTGAAATTTTTTGAGAAATTGACGTTTTAGTGACGTCATGTTCGCCATTTTCGCCTCAAAAACGGCAAAATTTCAAACGCCGCTAACACCTTCATTTTTAAACGAATCAAGACGTAACAAAAAAGGTTATACGTGATTCTACTTTGTCTATCAAATGGCTATCTCGGTTTTTTGAAAATTTTGTATTTTGGCCCAATTTTTTTTCTTCAAAAAACTGACTTTTGGGAAATAATTATAAAATCCAAAATTTTTAGTGTATCGAAAAAACCGGAATATATGTCAGAGAAGTGGTCTATGTGCACCTACATACCAATTTTTAGAAGAATCGGTTCAAAAATGTGGGAGTTATTCAAAATTTTATGACGTTACGACACACAAAATTTTTGAAAAAAAAATGATTTTTTTGGAAGTTCTAGACCTCGTACGGAAACAAAAATAGCACCATTCGATTCGCCGTGAAAAACTGCATCAGAAAGACACCTTTTTAGGCCTTAACAACCAACTTCAAAATTTGACCTTACTTGACCTGACCTTGACCTGACCTCGACCTGAAATTCATCCAGAGGTGATCACTTATTGAGTGTGCCTATTGAATTCTATGAGTAAAATGACACATAAAACATGTGTCGCACATGCCCTTTTCTATATTTTGTTTTTGGTGACCTGACCTGACCTGACCTGACCTTGACCTTGACCTTTGAATGACATTTTATGCAACGAATATTGTCTTGGTAGTCTAAGAACACGTTTTGGGCCATCAGTCTCAGTCCATTCTTCGGCAACTACGGTGCAAGGCCGATACTGTAGAAACTTGCATTTTGTACCCTTGACCTGACCTATGACCTACTTAAGCAAAACAAAAAAAATGGGCTCTTAAGATCCGCCTTGTTGAGAGCTTTCGATTACCGTTTTCCCCGTCTTTCTACGACCATCGGTTCGGAAGTTAGACAGGGGGGGGGGGCAGAATCTGCCCCCCCCCCCCCCCCAGCAGGGCGCGTATGGCTGAATAGCTCAGCGGGGCGCGGGTTAATGCATTCCTTCCGAGGACGCCCTCTCCTTGGAGCCACTGAGAATGATGATGTCAAACTTGGAGGGACTTAATCTTAGTAGATATATGACGTTTTGGTGCGGCCAGCTAACCTCTGATCCCGTGTTTGCAGGTGTGTATGGAGAAGAGTAAGAAGCTGGACAACCTGGCCACGGTGATGACGCTCTACTCTCGGCGCACGTTCAGCAAAGAGAGCTTCCAGTGGACCAAGTGTGTGGTCAAGTATCTGATGGACACGTATACCCATCTCAGTATCACCGTCATCACCTTCCTGGTTGAGGTGAGTGCAGGAGAGTGAGGGGCTTACGAGGGATAGAGTTAACAGCGAATTACCGCAGGTAAACACATGAGCAAAGAGAAACTTGTTTATTACAAACTGACGAGCGGTCAATAGTCAATGTAAATTTATGTTCTAATGCGCATTTACTTGCTCATGTGGCCGGATAGATGTGATGTGATGAGTGCTATGGGATGCTCGTCTCCTCAGCTTAGTTTTGTATCAAATGACGAGTGTATGGTTAGTGCCTGGAGTACCGTTTTTCTCTAGCCCCACCCCGACCGGAGCTCAGTTGCTAGCCTGGGTACACTTTTACACGGAGACACAAGTTGTGTCAGACGCCGTTACCAGCGGCGAATCCGCCGGTGTCATTGACACCGTGACCACTGGCCTCTCCTTCGACACCGTGCGAGGGGTTACCGACACTGACACACTATGACATACACACCACTCAGTGACCAGCTCAGACAGCCGTCACCTTGTGTAACCGTAACTTCCGGCTAACGACTTCACCCAGGCGTGTTGTGAGTTCAGTTAGCACTTGGCAGCTTTTCTCGGGATGCCTACCGGTTGTGTGTGTTTTATGAGAGTCCGGAAAGTGAGGGACTTCTGCGGAAGAGGGCAATGGCCGTCTAGTACTGCTGTCGACTAGCGCTTTTCAGCAAATGTGTGGTGTTAGCGACCGTCGTCGTCAAAGCTTTTGTATTCAAACACGCCCAGCAGTCATCGCCAGGGACCGCTCCCTGGCGGATGGCGAGAGCTGCGATTGTCAAAGGAGGTAATCACAACCAACTGCCTCATCTTGACAGGACAGTGAAAGGAGTGTATTCCCATTCACCGTCCCTCCAATCAGTCTCGGAGAAAGCCAAACAACCGTAAAGGACAGGCTACAATGTGCGTCTATAGATAGGCTCGTGCTCTCATCACGGTCATGCTCAATATGGAGCGGAAAGTTTTTTATTGAAACGCAGAGGAGTATTTTCAATGAAATTCACCATTCATCTGTATCCCTGCATGGGCGTATCACTTTTATATCATCAGGGGCGTTTCATCGTTTTTAGAACCTGTAACTTAAAATCAATAGATCGTCATATTTTTCAATCGGCATTAACGTAAACTGTTTCATTATTATTCATTGCATGTTTTCCACTTTGTTGCTTCAATCATGCCATGTTTTCTCCTTGACTGACATGTTGTCTAGCACTGCCCTAAAAATCGGCTCGCTCAGCGGTCCGACGAGAGAAGAAAATCGTCTGAAAATAAAAACCCGAACGTCACCTCACCAGCGGGTGCCCGTTTGCTGCGTCTCCTGACAGTCTCATTACACGGCCGGGGGGCTGGCTGCGATAGGTGAACGGCGACGCACAGCGGGGAACCGGCCGCACATGCGGCTCGCGAATGCTGCCCGTTGGTGGAAAGTAGTTTCTGACGACGGATGGCGGCAGTTTCCGATGACGGTTCCGGTCAACATCCTTCTAGTGTCACCTTCAGGTGATTGCCTGCGGCGTCCGCCGTCCACTGGCAGTCAGGGGAGCGGCGGCGCGGCGGCGGGTGCCTTTCATCAGTCAGTTCCTGGCCCATAGGTGCCGAGTCTGACTGCGACTACCCCCGCGGCGCGCTCATGACGGTCAATGCTGGCGGCGCGGCCCGTCACTGGCAGGGTAATGGCCCTCCTCAGCCGTCACTGTAATGAGACGGAGCAGACGGCATCAGGCGCCGCCGGATGTGCGTCAACTGCCGGTGGAAAGTTCCGGCCGGGAGGTCCGGTTATAACCGCTTCAGACGTCCGAGCTGTCGCACTGGACTGGTTGACTGACGTATCTCAACTACAACAGTCCATGGACTAGTGGTTCAGTTGAAAATTGAAGGGCAAATAAAAGAACAGGGTAGGTTCCGGCAAAGCCTTACGTAATGCTCAGAGGTAATCCGATAGCTTACATTTACCAATGGCATTGAGAATCAATTTGGTAAATTATTATCATAAAGTAAGGTTTATTATTATTTTCAATCGGTGGTTTATTAGGGGTGTCTTATCGTTTGACTCTTTATTAGCCACTCAATGGAGATCCCCAAACAGACAATCTCACTGCATCGCCTAGTACTCGAGACAAGCGCGTTGCGCCATGTAGGACCATTGGGACGATTTGTATAGGTTAGCCGCTCAGCACACACCCTCCGTCTCGGGGGTGATGCGCACATCGACAGCCTGCATCACCAGAGAATATCGGGCGAATATGACTGGCCCTCGCCGTCCCCAAGTGGTAATATATCGGCTCCCGGTGATCGGAGGGCGGCCCCCGGGCGCTGCGTATGACCGCCTCCCTCTCAGTGATGAGTGGACAGACAATAATCGCGGACCGGCTCTGCCACTTGGCCGGAGAGCAGAGCGTCAGTGCCCGGCGCGCGGATACTTTACACACGCCACGGTGCGTGTCAAGATGGGACGGGACTGTTCCCGGGTATAGGTGTGGGTGTGAGCGTGTAGGTTTGTATGTTTTTGTGAGAGGGGAGGGAGTGCGTTTGCGTGCGTGCTGTGCTTATGTGCGTGAAAAGAACTTCCGTATTATATGAAGCTGTTTTTTGAAAAGGTCGCCGTAAAAATGCCTTCAACGAAAAAAAAATGTCCAATACATACTCGTAGTATCATATGGCTACCAGTTACCACCATATCAGTGTGCGTTTGCAAGTTAAATAAGCTGTTGCACGTTGACAGCATTGACTAATTTGTTGTGCACCATCGATACAGTTTCCCTGAAACGGAGGCTGGGCGTTTGTGCGGAAATTGATTTCGGCTCACTTTGTGTCCGTTTCTTTTTTTTTTATAAATTTAGCTCGAATGTTTGAATGGACGGATTGACAGAGCCGAAGCCTACGCTAAGCAGAGCTTGTTGCGTAGACCCTGACCCCTACCGTCCGATCGCGCAATGCCGGGTAACGGGAGAATTTAGATTTTAGATGCCAAAGTTTAACGTGCCCTTCAAAGCCGGACACGGCCTATCCCACTCAACTGACTTCAACTGGCTGCGGCTGCTCCCACCAACCGCAGACCATCCCCGTCAGGAGTTTCAAATATCGAGCGCCGGAGCGACTTGAACCCGGGCTCTCACTACCGGGAGTCCAGCGCTCTACCAACTGAGCTATGGGACAGGCAAAAAGCTATGGTTTCTCTTTGTAACTCTGAGATGCTTTGAACTTTAAGCGGCATTTGGCTCTGGCAGAGTCGTTACTTCCTGCCGACGTTTTGGTGTATCTTTGATAACTCTTTCAGCGTTCAAAGATCACTTCCGCAGTTGCCAAGCGCAAAGTTATGGTTGCTAGAATATTTCACTGTTGGGTTGGCAATCAATTATACGTGCTCACTGCCCTCACTAACCTATGCATCGTCTATGGATTCACCCGTAAAAGTCAATGAAGAGTTTCCCTAGTGGTGTATGACGGGTTTGAGAATGTTCTGTTGATCTTCCATCGCCTCCACCTTACCACCAACTTTTGCCATATAATTTCCAATTAATTCTCTTGAGCGGTAATCTTTGACCTCTGCCGGTGGTTTGACCTCTGACGTGACTTCCGTCAGGTACTGGAGAAGGGTCCGCCGTTTGTTCAGCAGCCGGTCCTGAACGTGCTACACTGCCTGCTGCTCTACATGGACCTCGGACAGGCGGCCAGCCATCCCATCAACGCCGACCTGCTGAGAGCCGTGGCCAGATACGCGCAGGTGGGGGCTGGATATGGTCTGATTTAGTCAATGTAGAACAGAGGTGGATGATTACCGGAAAATGTGCCAGTTTGGTTGGCCGTCATATCTGACCTGAATTGTAAGTGATGACATGGCTGAACATTTACCGCAACTTTACTAAACAGATGGATAAACGGACGTCATGCAACGAGTTTGGACGTCGATGACCATTGACTAATGCAACCAGGAACCCTTTAAACTGTTACATCAATGTCTCGATATTCACGTTTAGGTATATGTTCGCTCGCCCGTGCCATGCTCTGGTGAAGCATCTGACCGTCCAGTCTGATCACGGTGTTCCCGTCCCCTCGCCAGGGTCAGGGACAGCACTGGCGCGAGGCGCTGCGTATCCTCAAACTGGCCGTGGCGCAGAGCTCCAGCCTGGCGGCGGCTCCGAGCAGCGGCTCAGCTCAGCAGACCGACACCTCCGGCATACACGTGTCGTTCGTCGAGGCCGAGGTCGGGGCCAAAAAGGAGCTGCCAGGTAGGTTGGAGCTGTGGGAGCATGCCATGTCGCTTTGGGGGAGGTCTCGCGAGTGTGTTGACTAACAGAAGAATGTTACTGTCTTAACGCATATGCTGCAGCTGATCGGTGTTTGTGGTGGATTATTTTACGCCGAGTATGATGTGTTCGTTATTGTGCGTTATTTCCGCGTGTAACGGTGACGCTTTCTACATGGATTGATACAGCAATCTTTAGTTCAAGTCCTCCCACCGTACTCGCTCCCAATTCAGACGTTTGAGTTTGCCATCCGACCGCGGCGGTTCTCTCCCCTTGGTTACACTTCTGTCCCGCGGATCGTTTTGCCGACTTTCCGGCCTGCCGGTGAGCGGTTACTGTGTCGACCAGCTGCGACCGATGGCCGCAAAACCGGGCCGCCGGGACACCCGATAAATCGCGGCGCCGGGCGGCCCAGAGCCCGCTGTCCCATCCCAGACAATATCACCGGCCCAACCCGAGACCGAGCGGCGCGGCGTCTCGACGCGCACCGCGCGGGGCTTAGTTGGTCTGTTTTAGCCGTGCGATAATGGAGGCCGAACGAGAGCGTGGACACTCCCGGCTGGATGACATGTTAATGCATGCATAGCGAGCAGGTGGCGACACGCCCTGAAGCCCCTGGTAACTGGCTAATTAGTGTGTGTTGGCTCCGTGTCCTCGGTGTGAGGGGATTGTCACTGTTGGGACATCGATCGCACGCTAGTGCAGATATAGTTAGTCCCCAGGGTAGGTCCCTGATGTCTTTCAGCTCTTCCTCTTATTGTGGCATCTGCCTGTGTGACGAACCATGAATCAGAGGAATTATATAATTAGCTACATCTGATTATATGTTTCCGTCGATGTGACTATTGGGTAAGGGGTATGTCTCCAAGTCTGCGCCGCTTCATCTTTCCCCGGTACTTCCCCTCTGCCGACCGATCCCTGAAATTTGTATCAATCTTCCAAACCGCCCTCCATATCCCAGCTCTATCTCAAACAATCTCCCCAGCACTGCGACACACGTCTCCCATTCTGGATGTCCGGCGCCTCGTCTCTGTCCGTCGTCTCTGCCCGGTCTTCGTTCCTCAATCTTGGCTGTCCCATTCCGTCCCTACTGTCCCTGTCCGATCACCTCAGCACTTGAGCTGTTTTTGCCCTTCCTTCACGGCCTTGTGTAACATCCCTCCCCTCTGGTCAGGTCGGACGATGGAGTTTACGTTCGACGTGTCCCAGACGCCCATCATCGGTCGCCGGGTGGTGAAGCCGGCCTGTGACGCCCTGCAGAAGGAGGAGAGCGGCGAGGGCGCCTCCCCGCGCCGCTCAGTCTCCACATCGCTGGCTGACGTCGCCAGCGGCGGCTGGAAGCGGCCCTGGCTCTCACAGGTAGGGTGGGAGGCGACCCTGGCTCTCACAGGTAAGACTGTAAGCAGCCCTGGTAGGGCTGGAAGTGACCCTGGCTCTCACAGGTAGGGTTGGAAGCCGTCCTGGCGTCACAGGTAGGGCTGGAAGCGACTATGGCTCTCAAAGGTAGGTTGGGAGGAAGGCGATGAATAATTATTAGATGTTGATGTTGGTAGAATAATTATAGACCAGTGTATAGAAACACCATTGGCCAACAGTGTTAACCTGCAGCTTGGTTTTCTCCCTTTAGGGGAAGGCTTCGCAAGGTAAAGCGATAGTAGTTAGATTAGATGTATTTGCGTTCATAATAAATGTTCACGCCATGTATAGATAGTTAGTCATGACTGTAACAAGCAAACAAGTGCAGGGTACCGGGAAACATGGGAAGGACATTTCACTGGCTTTTGGATGCAGGGCACGGGGGTGGAGGCGGCAATGGCTCTGGTTCATGGAGATAGGAGGTCCGTGGGAGAATGGTGGTAGAAGTAAATGAAAGAGCTGAAGGCGTAGACGGGCCTTCGTCGTCATTGGGTATTTCGATACACAAGCCTTATCGTTTGCTATTGAGTCGGTAGGGTCAGATCCGGGGTGTACTCGTAAGACCAGTGTTCTGTACGACTCTCGATGTCTCGTTACAAGACTGCACAAGAACTAACAAGTCGATTTCACACGTCTGGAGCCTATGGTGGTCAACAATTATTTATTTTGATCTTTTTCTTCAGCTCTTTCCCTTTTATTCTTCCTTAGAAAGCACGTTGCACCACTTGCTTGTTGAGCAGCCTTCGGCAAATTGGCCATTACCTGGGCACTCGGATGGGAAATGTACTGTCCGTGTACCTCGTTTCACGGTACGCCCTGCTTACGGCGGACACTTTTTATTCTTCCTTTGCCCGCCCAGTCATTAAGTACAGAACAGTTATCCTGACATCAAACGATCCATGTTAGGCCGCGGACACTGGACAGCCTCGTTATCATTTCATTTCTTCTTTTCTCTCCATTCTTCGAAATATCCTCGCTGAATTACATACTACGCACGGTGACATACTACGCAGGTAAAAACCGGCTGCGTGGTGTGCGGTTATTGCCAGTGTTATGAAAATGAAACTCAGGTAACTCACTCTGAAGCGAATCGCGCTCAAATCGCGCTGTGGTGAACTCGAACCACCCTTCTAGCATCCAGCGCCACTGGTTTCGATTTATGTCCCGCCCGTACTAGTCGCGGTCCCTTCACAGTCTCCTTCCGCTCTCTACCTTTACCCTCTGTGACTGACTGATATTTTGACTAGGTAGTGTTACTGACTGTCATCTGATTCTGGCTCAGTGATTGTTACCGACTGTGGCTGACTGTCAACTCATTGTGACCCCGTGAGTGTTACTGTAACTGTCTACCGTCCCCACAGAGCCGGACTCGGGACCGCCTGCTGAACCTTCTCATCAGCTGCGGTACCCGCGTCGGACTGCCAAAAAGCCCCTCGGTGAGTGGTGAACGGGGACCGCGGGAAGGGACGGACGAATATCGGGAAGGACGGATGTACAGATGTATATTGGAGTTGGGAAGTCATTTTTATCCATCTTTGTACTGAATCTACGATATTTTACATTTCAAAGCTTATCCCTCCCTGCGTTTGTAATGAATATCATTTATTCAATTAACTACAGAACGTTCAGTGTTTTCGACGGTTTTCGATCCGATCCGATTCGATTTTCGACCCGTATCCGATTTTCGTGATATTTGTGTAATGCGGTTTTAATGTTTTGTTTTCCCATGGCATGACCTTGTCGACTGAATGACCCATAAGTTTACACTGTCGACAAGTTTACCGTTGACCTGACCTGACCTGACCGCGCCCGTCCGCTCCCTTAGGTGATCTTCAGCCAGACGTCGGACATGCTGGAGCGCCAGTCGTCGATGGCTTCCTCCACGGAGGAGGTGTCCGGAGTGCCGCCGCACGAGTCGGCAGAGTCACTGGACGACCACGAGGCGCAGCAGTTCGGAGTCATCCGCGAGTTCGACTTCCTCGAGTATGAGCTCGAGAGTCAGGAGGTGAGTCCTAGAGTCGGATCCGAGTCTCTGGATTTAGATCTCTGGATCTAGATCTAGATCTCTGGATCTAGATCTCTGTATTTCGAGATTCATGAGATGAGGGCTGAAGCATTAAGTCAGGCTGCCTTAGTTGCTCGCGAGTCGGGAATTGTACGTAGTCTTTGGAGAATCAACTTGAGTCGGCGATGAGTTGGCAGAGGAGTCATGGAGCCTACTATGAGTTGTGGTTTATTCCGGAAGCAAGTGGAAGTTTTTTTAGGATGGGTTAGTGGGTGAGTGAGTCGGTTCGGAGTCCCTCTAAGTTTGGAAAACGTGTGAAGCCTAAATTAGCACCGACCCTGGTGCCGCGATGTCTGTTGTTCACTGAGACCGACAGCGGTCTGTGTGTGGGCTGCTGCGACTGGAGCCGCTAAATGGAGGCATGTTCGTGCCGGTGCGCGGGCGGCCGACGGGACGAGCGTGGGTGCAGGTCATCTGCTCAATGCTATTCAACCCAATGACTGCCTAAGACCCGCGCCGCATTTAGCATCTGCTATTGTGTCGCTGGGTATTGCTACAGGCTCCAATGAGTCCGCTGTCAATGTTGCGGGGAGCGGCGGGCCTGAGCGGCCGGTTCCGGCGTGGCGGTTAAATGCCGCTCTCTCGGTGCGCTGCTGAAGCCATGTGCCGCCTCTGGATAATGGGCCGGCTTCAGGCGGGCGGTGAGCCACCGGCGGGCTGACGGCGGCATTTAGATGAGCCATTAGGCGCTGATTGACCGTTAACGGAGACATGTGGTAGGCTGAGATGGAGTGCCAATCGGGCCGCCGAGCTGCCGAGCTTAACGAGGCCGGTCTGCCGGCGGTCGAGGGGCGCCGCCCGCTTTAGTGGGCCATATCGCCGGATAGAGAGAGATGGAGACAGCTGGGTGATCGGTGGAGCGAGGGAGGTTTTCCGTGACTGGTTGAGAAAGGACGGGATGTTTTGTGTGACACGTTTGGGGAGTAGTGAGGAAGGCAGCTGGTGGTCCCGAGCTGAGCTGACACGGTGGGTCTCCTATGGACGCTCATCAGAAGTGAACAGGTATTACCTATAAAAGCGCCGCTCCTTTTATGCGAGGAGCCCCGTTCGTCAATACTGGTGGGGGCCGTGGCGGGCCATATAGTCTATTCACCGGCAGAAGAGCGGAAGCAGTCTGAAATATGTCATTCACGGACCGTTGAGACTGCCTCCGGAGAATGCACCGCCTACAGTGGCTGATGGATTTCACTTCCGTCTTGACATTGAGAAAAAAATACTGGATTGAAGCAGCCTGGCTCTTATAAACGTTTCGAAGAAGCCTGTCGGTACACAATTACAATAGCTTGTACTCCTTTTTTATACTCGTTCTCCCATATGGAACCTTTTCTTGTAGCTGAGTGGGAGGCTTCATCGTCTATTCAAGAGCCTAAAAGCTTGCCAAATGTATATCCGGCGTTGATATGGGGAAGCTTTTTAGCGTTGCATAAGCTTTACTTTTTCCTTTAGGTATATGGTAATAGTGTGTAAAAATGGCCAGATAAAACTGGGTAACGAAACTGCCGGTTGCTGGGGAATATTGCCGGCTGCTTGAAATGATTTATGTGTGATCTGATGTAAGAGTTAAGTCAGCTGCATAATTTCCCTTATGATAACCCGGAGGCTGAACACTGCCTTTTCTGCCCCACCAACCATAAACGTTCTGACTTTTTATCACGTGCGCCTCAAGTGAACTGCAATTGTTATTCGTATTACATAATATCGTGTAAGATGTTATCAACCTCGATCGATCTTGTACCACCAATCGTCAACTTCAGCTTACCACGGCCAAAACATTTTAAATATCATATCTTACATTGTTCCCCCTCCCCCACCCGTCACGTGCCATACTGTTATAATGGCCCGCCAGAGTGGCGGGTTGACGGCTCGCCATTCGTTTGTCGAGTGAGTGGCCGTCATATTGAGACAATGACCGCTCGGGGATGTGTGACCGTTATATTGGCACAGTGACCCCGGGTCAACGTCACCCTGTTACCAGCTGCTCAGCAGTAATAACCTCACTCGGCCGCCCATTTAGAACGCTCATTAGCGCACCCCACCGCCTACCCGTCCCTCCCACATTCATCACCCCCCCCCCCCCCCTCACGCATAGTCCCCCCACCTACCCGACTCTGAATTCAGCCGGCGTGTCCCTGTGAGTGTGCCGCCTCATTCGACCGGCTGAAATGGGGGCAATGCGTCGTAGTATGTCGGACGATATCAGAGTCCCTACTGGTACACTCGGGGGCAGATTGATGTTCTACAACTCTTTATCCACCGGGTTCCTATGGCTCAGCTTTGGCAGCAGCCGCCTGGTACCGGTAGACTGTGCCGCTTCACTTACTTGTCAAGCGGCACAGCCTACCCACACCGTATGCCACCGGTCTGGGTCGGTGGCTGGAAGGCGATGTGGGCCGCCTGTGACGTCAGCGCAGCGGTGAGGGCCGAGCCCGGAGGCATGGCTCGGGTCGGCGCGGCGCGGCGGCTGGCGGGGGCTGGGGAGTGAGGTGGGGTGGGAGCACGGACATCGCGCGGCTGAGCGAGTGTAGTTAACTTTCGCGTCTCAAGGCGCCAATTATTCTACCTAACAATTGTGCTAAAGCAGTTGTTAAAATGTCCTATCCCCAAGACAGCGCCTATCATCATACTTGCCATGCACATTACGACACACTTAAACGTGGCATTGGGACAGCCGATAGAATTTATATCACACGTGCATCGAGTTGCGGAGCTACATTGTTTATAACAGATAAGTATTAATTAAGGCCTTGATTGAGCTCATTGGTGTCTATTATTTCGCACAGCAATCGTCCAGAGACGTGGGAACTGGTGTTTTTGGATAGCGCGGCGTCCCAACTTTAACCCGCGCGAGGCTGGGGTCTCCAGCCGAACGCGCGGGGCTGGGGGGGGGGTAAATTTTACCCCCCCCTGTTATCTCCCGAACTAATGGTCCGATTTGGAAAATTCAAACGCCAATCGAAAGCTCTCATCACGAACTACTAAAAACATGTACTTAATTTAAAGTTTGAGGTCAAGGTCAAGGTCAGGTCAAGGGTACAAATTGCAAGTTTCTACAGTATCGGCCTTGCACCGTAGTTGCCGAAGAATGGAGTCATGGACTGAGACTGATCGCCCAAAACGTGTTCTTAGGCTACCAAGACAATATTCGCTGCATACAATATCATTCAGAGGTCAAGGTCAAGGTCAGGTCAGGTCAGGTCAGGTCACCAAAAAACAAAATATAGAAAAGGGCATGTGCGACACATGTTTTATGGGTCATTTTACTCATAGAATTCAATAGGCACACTCAATAAGTGATATGGACCACCTCTGGATGAATTTCAGGTCGAGGTCAGGTCAAGGTCAGGTCAAGTGAGGTCAAATTTTGAAGTTGGTTGTTAAGGCCTAAAAAGGTGTCTATCTGATGCAGTTTTTCACGGCGAATCGAATGGTGCTATTTTTGTTTCCGTACGAGGTCTAGAACTTCCAAAAAAGTCATTTTTCAAAAAATATGTGTGTCGTGACGTCATAAAATTTTGAATAACTCCCACATTTTTGAACCGATTCTTCTAAAATTTGGTATGTAGGTGCACATAGACCACTTCTCTGACATATATTCCGGTTTTTTCGATAGACTCAAAATTTTGGATTTTATAATGATTTTCCCAAAAGTCAGTTTTTTGAAAAAAATTAGGCCAAAATCCAAAATTTTCAAAAAACCGAGATAGCCATTTGATAGACACAGTAAAATTACGTATAACCTTTTTTGTTACGTCTTGATTCCTTTAAAAATGAAGATGTTAGCGGCGTTTGAACTTTTGCCGTTTTTGAGGCGAAAATGGCGAACATGACGTCACTAAAACGTCAATTTCTCAAAAATTTTCCGACGGATTTTGCTCAAATTTTCAGGGAACGTGTCAAATTGATGTAAGAAAAGGTACTGAAAGTTTGGCCGCCGTTTTTGAGATATCGCAAAAATTCGCGAGGGGGGGGGTAAAATTTACCCCCCCCCCCAGCCCCGCGCGGGTTAGGGACCCTCCCACCTTCAAAAAAGTTAATGAATTGGCATGAAATTGATGTCGCTCGGTTCAGAAAGAGCAAAAACGAATATCTACCAAATTTCATCGAAAAATATTCACCGGTTTTCAAGATATTAGACTTTTACTTTTGTTTACTTTTTGGGATCTCCGCTGTTCCTAGCGACTTTCTTTGAAAGTGCGGCATTTGTTGCGCGCAAAGCAGCATATACCACCGCGTGCTACAAAACGTTTTAGTCAAACATTTAACGGACGTTCGAAAGCCTGATGACGTCATCAGATTCCCGTAATGGTTAAGAGATAGGGACCACGCTGGTCCCACCCTGCAAGTAAAGGGAAGAAATTTATTGAACACCATAAAGCTGTGGGGGTTGCGACCAGGATAAATGGTGGTTTCTGAGCCTGGCCGCAAACTTGGCTATCTCGACTCAAAACTAATGTTAAGGTGGGAGGGTCCCTTTAAGCAACTCTTACTGTTCCTCTAATGTGAAGTCGCAGCCACCAATAGCAAACCGTTCCAACTAGGAACAAATAAGTCGCGCACCTGGGACGGTTCGAACCGGGTTTCTCCAACCCGTCACCCTACGACGCTATTGCTAGCGTGTATCCACTGAGCTGCCGAAACCAGCGACCACCCGCCGCGGTCAAACGCGATCAAATGTCACGATCCTGTCATTGGCGGTCAGCGGGTGAATGTCATTTTGTTTTGTGTATACGAGGACCATTCTCGGTAGCTCGGTGGATGAACGCTCGTGTCGTGAATTGGCCGGTGGGAGAAGCCCGGTTCGAACCCCCCTGAGTAGCCGACTTTTTGGCTCCTAGTTGAAAGGGTTTGCTATTGGGGCTGCGACCACCACATATTAGAGCAACAGTAATAATCGCTTTAAGTTGGGGCGTTGGCTGCGGCACTACTCATAACCCCCAGTTCCCACGTCTCTGGACGATTGCCGTGCGAAACAATAGACACCAATCTGCTCAATCAAGGCCTTAATACTAATATGTTATACAAAATATAGCTCCGCACCTCGATGCACGAGTGACATAAGTTCTATCGGCTGTCCCATTGCCACGCTTAAGTGTGTCGTAATGTGCATTGCAAGTATGATGATAGGCGCTGTCTTGGGGATAGAACATTTTAACAACTGCTTTAGCACAATTGTTAGGTAGAATAATTGGCGCCTTGAGACGCGAAAGTTAACTACACTCGCTCAGCCGCGCGATGTCCGTGCTCCCACCCCACCTCACTCCCCAGCCCTCGCCAGCCGCCGCGCCGCGCCGACCCGAGCCATGCCTCCGGGCTCGGCCCTCACCGCTGCGCTGACGTCACAGGCGGCCCACATCACCTTCCAGCCACCGACCCAGACCGGTGTCATACGGGTGGGTAGGCTGTGCCGCTTGACAAGTAAGTGAAGCGGCACAGTCTACCGGTACCAGGCGGCTGCACTGCCAATGCTGAGCCATAAAGAATAAGGAAGCCGGCGGATAAAGAGTTGTAGAACATCAATCTGCCCCCGAGTGTACCCCCCCCCCCTCTCTGACGCCTCCCCCATCGCTGAGTGACATCCGAGAGGCACTAACTCCAATAGCTGTCCATTGGTAACGCATTGCGCACGGCTCCGACCGGTGACTGTAAACTATTGTTTGTCGGATTAGGAATGTATGGATACCTGAGCCTCTACCTGCCCAGAAATTTAGACCGGAAATGAGAGAAGCGCGGTGGGTGACAATCCGTCACAAGGTGTTCGGTGTTCGGCGCGAGTGCACGTGAAAATCTGGCTTCAGATACTTTATCAGTCCCAAGTATTAGTCCCCATTCATCAGTGACGCAATAACAGCGCCTATAAACGCGGTGTGATCGTTAACGCCATACCTTGTGTCATCCGCTGAGTTAGACCGGTGATTACGGAGCGAGCGAAGCGAGCGTAGTTACGGAGCGAGCGAAGCGAGCGTAGTCTTTCCTTAGATTAACGGAAATTTCTGAGTATGAGCGGCCGGCCGGCCGGCCGGCCGGCCGGCCGGCCGTGGTCACGCTTTTGCGAGGCTTATATCTCAGCAACCACTTGACCGATTTACACGCGGTAATTTTTGTAGGGTAGCTTCATTCCTTCTACCAAGTATTGGACTATTCCCGATGCATGTGGGTGACCCCTTATGCACGTGCCACGTGCAAAACGAAGAGGTGTCAGTTTTGTTATTGTTGCAATATCTCGGTAACTACTTGGCCGATTGCGCTGAAAGTTGGCATGTAGGTAGGCACCCACTAGGCACTGCATATACATGTGCCAGAGTTGGGGTGCTGCTGCACGTGCGCACGTGCAGGGGTCGTTTCCAGATCTCGAGAACGGCTGGACCGATTGCGCTCAAATTTGGTACACGGTTAGGGACCAGTTAGTAGGGTGCCGTGCACAAGTCAGTTGGGACCCATTTTGCACGTGCGCACGTGCAGGGTGCCGCTACCAGATCTCGAGAACGGCCGGGCCGATTGTGCTCAAATTTGGCACATCGCTAGAGACCGGTTAGTAGGGTGCCGTGCACAAGTCAGCTGGAGGTAACCCCTCGCAATTTCGCACGTGCAAGGCCCACCCTCTCGCTCGCTCCGTTAGTCGCCCCAAAAGGCGTTATACTGGTCTTTCCTTAGATTAACGGAAATTTCTGAGTATGAGCGGCCGGCCGGCCGGCCGGCCGTGGTCACGCTTTTGCGACGCTTATATCTCAGCAACCACTCGATCGATTTACACGCGGTAATTTTTGTAGGGTAGCTTCATTCCTTCTACCAAGTACTGGACTATTCCCGATGCATGTGGGTGACCCCTTATGCACGTGCCACGTGCAAAACGAAGAGGTGTCACTTTTGTAATTGTTGCAATATCTCGGTAACTACTCGGCCGATTGCGCTGAAAGTTGGCATGTAGGTAGGCACCCACTAGGCACTGCATATCCATGTGCCAGAGTTGGGGTGCTGCTGCACGTGCGCACGTGCAGGGGTCGTTTCCAGATCTCGAGAACGGCTGGACCGATGGCGCTCAAATTTGGTACATGGTTAGGGACCGGTTAGTAGGGTGCCGTGCACAAGTCAGTTGGGACCCATTTTGCACGTGCGCACGTGCAGGGTGCCGCTTCCAGATCTCGAGAACGGCTGGGCCGACTGTGCTCAAATTTGGAACATCGCTAGAGACCAGTTAGTAGGGTGCCGTGCACAAGTCAGCTGGAGGTACGCCCTCGAAATTTCGCACGTGCAAGACTCACCCTCTCGCTCGCTCCGTTAGTCGCCCCAAAAGGCGTTTTACTGGTTTTATCATCTGTCTATTATTGTTGACATCCTCTCACAGTTTGTGGTGTTTCATGGAAGCTTAATGGCTTCCGGCCTTTTACAAGAATACTTATTAGTGCTTGCGTAATAGCACTATGAACTACTCTATTTTAACATCAAACATTGCTCGAGTGTCATGTCTCGTTGTTCGATGGAACATACAGGTATACACTATACAGCCTTCCAATGTCCTATGTTGTGGTTTGATCAAAGCGGCCAAAATCGTTTGATCGTGAATGTTGGCAATTCAACCGCGCACCAGTACCCCACACTCAGTCCACAGTGCTAATTAGAAACCCAATTGGTAAATGGGCGGTAATGGAGCGTTACTGGAGGCCGGCGCAGCGTTATTTTGGTCACGGTTGGCGTCACAGCCCGCTTCCGACTGGTCCGTGCCGAGTGGTTCTGTCAGAGTCAGACCGCTGGCTCATTTAGACGTCATCAGTGACGCAGGGGAGCGCGCCTTTACCCCGCCTCAGCTGCACGGCTCAGCTAGCGCCGTGACCCGGCGGGGGCCCGGAGGTGGCCACGGAGGTCGTCCCTGCCGTGGCGCGGGTCAATACTGCCTCACAACCCTAGCTGTGGTCTGGTTACTTGCTTTGCCTGTCTTGACATTTTAGCGTTCTTCCCTGACCTCTTCATTCCCTATCATGATCTTAGTTCAAAATCTTTCCTACCCAGAAACCAATCTCCATACCGTAATCTATAACCTCTTCTCCATACCCTACACCCTATCCTCTATCATGAACCATATCGTGACCTCTACGTCAGAGAGTGACTGTGGCCCAAACTACACATTCTGATACTGTGACCCAGCCGTGACCGCTGGCCTGATCCGCCCCCTGTCCGTTTCAGGGTGAGAGTCTGGACAACTTCAACTGGGGCGTGCGCCGGCGGTCGCTGACCAACCTGGAGGCGGACGAGTCGGCGGCGCCGCCGACCGACTCCTCCCTGCTCTCACCGACTCACCATAGTGCTGATAAGGTGAGAGCGTCGGCAGAGGGAGGTGAGAAAGTGTGAGCTGAGAGGGTCGGCAGAGGGAGGTGAGAAGGTGTGAGCTGAGAGGGTCGGCAGAGGGAGGTGAGAAGGTGTGAGCTGAGAGCGTCGGCAGAGGGAGGTGAGAAGGTGCGGGAGATGGGAGGTTGCGGGGCTGATAGTATAGGACTAGGGATGGATAGGGGGTAGGACGGTACTGGGGTGAAACGCTGCAATACCGACAAGGTGACTGGACTGTGAAATGGGTGCAGGCTCATGAGACACGACGAAACTGGCATGCTGATGGGGATGAAAGACTTTAGAGCATTGGAATAAACGTGAGCGACGAGGCGTGAGGTGCGAGTGGTACGTTTGGAGTCACAGCTGTGTGACACTGCAGCGGCCCGAACTGGAGGCGTGGTCATAGATTGGGTGTTTGGTATTCAGAACTGCGGGCTGCCCCGCTCAGTCGACTGTGATTCTGTGATGGGCGCCGCGCGGATCCCATTCTGATGGCGCTGTCCGATGTCCGCCTGCCGCTGTTGCTGTGTCGGTAACGATGACCGTTTCCCCGTCGCAGACGACGCTACATGATGAGTCTTCCGATGACGACGGCGGCAGCGTGTCACCGCTCGATGACGGCGCCTCGTTCGAGTCGACGTCATCGGCCGCCGGAGCCGCCATCTTCGCTGGCGACGGGTGAGTGGAGAGAGAGGGGGAGGGAGAGAGGGAGAGCCCAAGGCTTACATAAAGTGGAATCAACTTCTTTTGCAGCTGCAAAAACTAAGTCGCACTAAGATAGACGTCGTTCTTCTTACTCACATGATCGCTTTTGATTGGTGTTTTGAACGCTACGTTGAAATGTCGAGCACTTTGATTGTCTCGTTTTATGCTATGTTTATTGACAAAGCGCAGACGCACAGTACCTGGTTATTAAGCGCACTGTATGTTCCTTCTCGGCCTCGGGAGTATATGAGAGTGATTCAGCTTCGAGTGTTTCCGTCGAGCAGTGACTCCGTCTCAACTGTAGGTCACGTTGCGACTGTGACGTCAGTGCTACTTACAACACGATTCCGTACTCCTTACGTAATAGCTCTAGTATTTACCACTCTGGATAACCCTGACTTAGCGAAACTCATTGAATCAACTCCGTTAAATGGTACTGAAGATGACATTTGCACTCGACCGATGCATGCCCTCCGCTCAGTTATGTTTATCGAGGAACATGTGCGTAGTGCTGTCCAAATATAATTAAAGAAGCTTGTGCGCACCTCGTTCTGGGTTGATTCAGGTCTTGCATCACAAGCCTTGCTCAGAGAAGGCTATCAGTTCAGACTACATCCAAAACATGTAACGTATGTGCATCGCAAGAAATGAGATCTGTCTCAAAATATACCGCTTGTCCATTCGAGTCGTGTTCTTGCACCCAGCCTAACAGTGCCTTTTCAAGTTTTGCTCTGACGTATTCGTTGTGTGAATACAGCCATCAAGTGGTGCGGTGACGCATGCACTAATTGCTCCGTTTTCAGAGCACCCCACTGCGCCATTGGTGGGCTGTGTTGGGATGAACACTGAACAGCTTTTGGCTGGCAGTCTGGCCACAAGGTCATGAGATCCGGGATCCGACCAGACTGTCTGGCGACACAGAACCACAGTTAGCACAAATGAAGCGCTTCATCCAATTAGCTTTGAGAAGTCTCACGGGATGGCCGGTTTGGCTCTATTTGAACCAGTGTTCACGGCAAAGCATGACACTAGTTAGATTCGTGGAATGCGGCCGCCTCCTATTCACTCTGTTTTGCACAGGTATACGTCCTTTCAATCGCCTGCGCTGCTCTGATTACCAAAACCCGGCTTGTTAACTCCGGTACAGCCGATAGAATCACACTGGGTCTGGATTTTCCGTGCTGATCCGGCCTGTTGACGGCTCCACGTCAGTGCCATTCGTTCAGCGCTGTGAGGAGATGGCGGACGGGGTCGAATAACGGGATGTGTATCTTTTGAATAGGGGCGCGGGTTGGGTAGTTAGTGTATCTTTCTGAATGACGGCGCGGGTCAGACGTCCGGTGTATCCCCCGTTACGAGTGGGTACATCGAACAGCGTAACAAGGTGCGTGGACGGTCGCGTCAGTCCTGCTCCATTGCGCGTAGGTCGGTTCTCCGAGCGGGCTACCCATAATTACCTCACTGTACAAAAGGCTGGGGCGGTGACGCGCGGTCTGATGATGCTATTGTCTGGTGGATGGGAATGACTGGGTCTGGTTTCATTCATTCTGGCAGGGTTACTCACCGTGGGAGTTGTGACGACGGCTGGTGAATGCTAATGTTTGTTAGTAGTGGGTTTTCTGCTGACGTGCGCGCGCGCTGATCTGGGAAAAGTAGTGAGTAGAATGTGTGTTTCATATACGAATGCAAATACGGCTTGCCGCTCGTTATTGTGGAAGGTACTTCAGAAGAGTGCGCTTGCTGCGCTGCCACGAAGCCATGCTTGGGCGTGTGATTGACCTCCGCTAACTATGATATCAATTGATCCGATTTAGTGGGAGCTCACGGTTCTCAAACTATCGCGACGATTTACCATAGTTGAGTGTACCTCAAGTCATCACATATATACATACCTCTCCCCCGCAGCCGTCTATCCCGGGAGCGGCGCGCCTCAGAGTCGTCTGAGTCGTCCGGAACGGGCAGCCACGTCAGCAGCCACGAGAACACGGCCGACCTGACGCCCTGTAACGCCTCGCCAAGTCTCGGACACCTACTGGATGCGTTCGCCGTGAGTGGCCGCTGGGAGCTGAGCCTCATCGCTATTCGATCTCAGACTTTTCGCTCTCACTAACACTTCACGTTTTTCTTATCGTGAATACGTGTCTCGATCCCGTTGTTCGTGAGGCTTACCTTAGACACTAATCGCTCAAGAGTGGCATTAAAATTTAGACGTATACTAACCTCGTGTAAGGTTTTTTATTTTTATCTTATACCTTTTTTGTCCTAAGAAGGCTTGTAGCTGTTATGACCATGCAGCTACCTCATGGTGATACTTTCGCCCTCCCCACTGACCCTCCTCCCGCTGTGCCAGGAGGCGTCTGGCGGCGGCGCGGCTCCCACGGACGCCGAGGAGCAGTGGCAGCAGCAGGTGGCCGCTCTGATGGCCGAGGGGGCGCCGCCCTCCGCCGCCTCGTCCGCCCTGCTGCAGCTCTGTAAACTGCTGGCCGACATGCGTCGCTCGCTGGCGGCAGCGCTGGACGACTGTAGACATCAGCTGGTCATCGTACAGGTGGCCAGGCCGCTCTGTGAGGCGCTCCAGGTGAGAGGGAGGGAGAGAGAGAGAAAGGGAGAGAGGATGGGATATTTAATTAGCTTTCCCACCGTTGAAGAATTATATACCTAGATAGCCCAGAATTACCGCAGCCGGGGAATTTGCCATTCAAGATGTGCATTAAATTAACAGTTTATCATCGAATTTTTAGCGAATGCGAAAAATCGTATCACTAGGTTCAGTGCCTCCAGGAATTTAATATTGACTGAGGTCAGGTGAACTCACATCGACCCACGCGAAAGGTTCTCCTGACCCAAGCCGGTCGTATTTGGCGTGACCAGCCTGCACTGCCAGGCTGGCTTTGTAACCTTTCATCGTTGAAAAGGTATATCCGAGTGGTCAGTAACGCCGACCTTGGATGCAATAACCTTTGGAGTATGTAGGCAGATTTATAAAGGTGTGTAGCGGGGTGTCGGGCTACTGATCAGTGTGTGTGCGAGGCTGGTCATTCACTGGCGGGCACATAGACTGCTACACACAGTACAGCGGCATGGGTCACAGGGTTGGTGGGCATTCACGGTGGGATATTAAAAGGTTGCCTGATGTTTCTCTCTGCCTACGCTCCCTCTGTTATATTCTAACGAAATCTCAAAAATGTCTATCAATCAATGTTCCAGCGAAATCTCACAATTGTGCGTCTATTGTTCTTAAGTTATCCCCTGAGTTGAGGGTGCCTCCTCCCACTGGATATAACTCATTCACGCTCTCACCATTAGTTCTTCATTCACACGGCCACTCATTCATTCTTCCATGCATCGTAAAAATATTTCAGGTGGCAAACCTGTTCCTCCCCCGTTTTCCTACAATCCCCCAGTGGTACCCAGGTTCAGACTAATCAAACTATACGCGTAATTATAAAAAAAAAACAGTTTGAAGACAGGAACTTCCGTTTACGTATCAGTGCATACAATGGATTTCAAATGGGTCATTGTTTTAATTTCGTAAGGTTTGTTCCTTCACTATGCTCCGTAAATCAGGCGAAAACTTCGTTACACTCATAATACACGAATAGGAGATACAAACCGCCTCCTGCTTCGGCACTCGACCCTTGAGTTACGCATCTTATAGTGACCATGCCCAATGCCTGCACACAAAAAAATAAATGTCTCCGGCCCGCAGCCCCGAGACCAGGGCTCGCAGGAGACTCCTTAGTCCGGGTTTCCACGGGGGACTTATTTAAATTTTGATACCGGGCTGGGTAACTAAGGTCCGTCCGTGATACTAATGGCCGCATCTCGCACCAGCCATAGTTCAGGGTTTTCGGGCCAACCCGGCGATCTAAATGGGGTAGCCTTCGTCGGCTAACTTACAGGGACGACACGCGTCCCCCCACGCACGCAGGTCCACTCGGGGACATCCACTCGGCACACATCATCGACTACCTGCACATAGGTGCCCAGAGCCCTATCTATCCGTGGCTAGTAGTTAAGCTGTCGTCACAGGCCTATTCGAAAGAACCAAAGCATGGCCGGAGCTACTCGGCTGACTGCGGGTGGCCAACACCGTCTGACTGCGATCACCCGACCGAATGCTCGGTATCTAAGGTTCACCCCCGTCTTGCGGCACTATTCGTTCCTTCGCGGGGCATTACTCTTCCGGCGGCATACGATTCCCTCGCTAAGACGCCCGGGGTCCTAAACACCTCCGAAACTATCTACGTCGTTCTTCAACTGACGTCCTGCGCCGATCAATTGAGGGACCGATAGCGGACCTACCTATCGTTTTGAAACCGGGCTGGGTAACTAAGGTCCGTCCGTGATACTAATAGCCGCATCTCGCTCCAGCCATAGTTCAGGGGTTTCGGGCCAACCCGGCGGCCTAAAATCTGCCCAGCCTCCGAGGCTGTCAATCCTAGAAACACCATCCTTTCGCGGCGACCAACCCGCCGGTACACATCCCAAGCGACGGCTCGCGTGACCTTATCACCACCCAGGGCTAACTCAATCGAGGCCTAACATTTAGTGGGGTCGATCCCTATTGATCATCATTCAGGAAATCCATTTTTCGATTGTATATTTTCCCTCCCCTTTCATTGGCTTCTCATCCCTTCCGCTTGGACATTCGCTAGAACCGTGTACGCCTTCAAGGAACAAACTGATAATAAGGGCAATTATCTCACCAGCCCGTCATTCAATCAGAAACCCACAATTAGCACGACCGACTTCAAATAAGGTAACCCAACAAAATAAGGCAAATATTTTAGTTAACAATGTTTCATTTCAACTCCCATGAAAATTCTCAGTAGGCAACTGCAACCCGTACCCTGTTTCCCAATACCTCAAGTAAGTGCGAGAGTCGCGTTGGCAGGCATATCACTCACAGGGGAGCGACATGCATAGACTTACGGCCTCGCTGTCTGAGTCAAAGTCGGGTATTCTAGTCTCATTGGGAAAATGTGAAGTCCCATTATCCTTACGGCTTACAGACTGAAATCAAGCTAGCATTTGACCACGAGTACGAAATATAATGAAAATTTAAAATGCATTGGTGCGAATTGGTTAATAAACAAGATTTAATTTCCATTTAATATTCACCATCGAACACGTATCGTTGTACATATTAACGCTAAATAATTAATTTTAAACTAGCCTTTCAATTCACTCTGTCGCTCTCTCCCATCCGGATATCACCTTCTCGTGTGACGTCATCCACTTTCCACCATAAATTGCCGCACGGTAGCGTCGGTGTAGCATGCGCAGTATTCATATTAATCCAATTCCGACCTACCGCCGCTCACTCGGAGCCGGAATCAGCCCGACCCCGTCTCTCCCCTTTGTTGACGGCGCGAGGGGTACCAGCGAACCATTAGCGAGCCAGGTCCGGCCGCTGCCGGCGGCCTCCGAGACTGTCCACCGGCCCGCGACACTGTCCGCTGACCCCAGTTCATGGGCGCACCTCCGCTTGGTTGCTATAAATATCTTCCACCGATCGCTCGTTGTTATCGGTGCTGAGAAGCGCGGGAGAGAGAGAGAGAGAGAGAGAGAGAGAGAGAGAGAGAGAGAGGGAGAGAGAGAGAGGGAGGGAGAGAGAGAGAGAGTCAGAGAGAGAGAGAGAGGGAGAGAGAGAGAGTCAGAGAGAGAGAGAGACAGAGAGAGAGAGAGAGAGAGAGAGAGAGAGAGAGAGAGAGAGAGAGAGAGAGAGAGAGAGAGAGAGAGAGAGAGATAGAGAGAGAGAGAGAGAGGAGACCAACAGCCAACAGATCATAAACCAATAGTGCTTCATGCCGATTGATTGTCGCGACCGACCGGTTTATCACTCGCCGTTTTTATTTGGAACAACAAACGTATCTAATCGACTGCTAACAATTTTAAAGGATAATATAATTATTCAAATTTCCAACCGAGCTTAATTCACTTTAATCTTGATCAAACATATTCGTACTAATTACCCATGACATTTAATGAAATTGAGTTATTACGATACTAGAGCGAGCTAACCGACCTCAAAATGATATTGTTTTCAACGTGTTCATCGTACATTAAATGCTACATCGGAACCTGTTTCGCTACTCTGTATCCCACATGAATCCACCCGTAGTCAGGGTGGTGACGTCATCAATCCGGCTCGGTGTCCAGCGGCCCGCACTCCTTTCACACCGCGCCGGCCGCCATTTGCGGGCGCCCCCGCGCCGAGCGGGCCGGCCGGCGACTGTGCGCCGCAGTCTGGCCGGAGCGTCCCCTCCCCCCTGCGTGTCCTTCCCCCACTACGCATTCCGAGGGGTGAATCGGCGCGGCGGCTGGCCGTGAAAACATGGGACCGGCAGCGCGGCCGCCGAGCGAGAGACGGTCACTGGGGCGCTGGAGCTCATTACTTGTCAGTGAGAAGCACTATCCTTTGTCGGCTGTTGGTGATCGCAATTGCTATCAGTTACCTAATTAAGTCATACGTCATAATCGTTCGTGGCATGAAAAGATAATTAAAATCGTATGCAAGAACAGCAACACAATGAATATTAGATGCACGCTAGCCGAAGTAAATAATTTAACATTTATACTCCTGTGAGAGAAGATCATTGTAACAGACAAGAGTCGTTTCCATTTCATTTAATTCTAGTTATTTCTACATAAATGGACAATAGCAGTTGACGTGAATATAAAGAAAAAAAGGCATTTTTGCTTTCGGAAGCGGAGAATAATCACACTTTGGCGCGTTTAATTATTAAGCAACCCTTCAAGGACAAAATAATGAGTTTATCAGCCTGCGTGCCCAATTCTATGGTCGATTGCTAAGGATAAGAAATAAACAAAGATCTCATGCGTACAAAAAGCCGATGAATTGGTTTCGCTCTCAGTTACATTATCGGGAATAGCTCGACCAAATGCTGAAAATTTCCTACTGAATATCGTCGTAAATGCTTACCAAAACTGGTGGAAACCTTAAATTCCTAACAAATGTTTCTCGATGAAGAAGCATTTAATAAAACAGTGCAAAGATATACCACCTAAATATGCAGTGTCAGATCCGTGTTTCGCTGTCGTACTCGCGGCTTCCCCGTGACATTCCTGGGTTTCCCGTCATATTGATCCGTCATCACCGCATCCTCATCAAAAATGTGTTTACATTTTACTACGCTATGTATTTACAATTAAAGGAACCAGACAGATTCAACGTTAAAAAATGTAATTCCTACGCGATAACTAGGACAGCTTGTCGTTAAAAGATATGTTCAGCGCGAAAAGCCAGAGTTTCGCCGATTAAATTACCAACCTTTCCTTCATGATTTACAATATCCAAACATGGCTAGTGGCTACCCAATTATAAGCATTTATGGAAGTTATTGTGGTCGACAATTTACAGAATCAGACAGCAGATAGCGCAGCTTCCGTTGAATACCCCCCCCCTTTTTGTTTGACATTTTAAACATCCTAAATAAATCCCCTAACTGTGCCCAGACCAATTATTAGAAGGAACCTTTTTTTTTAGAGAAACATCAGTGGGTCGGAACTGGGCAAAGGGACAGAAAGGTTAGCAGCCCAGCGCCCGACCAGATCCTGTCCAAACCTTGATCTGATGGTGAGGTTGCAGCTAGCCGGCTGATGTTGGCTGCTGAAGCTGTTGGTGACTCAAGGTTGCCGGCCATCGGGTCCTGCTGTCGCCGCTCGGTCCTCCTCTAGCCGCTGTTCTGACTCGTCCCCGGGTAGAACTGTGCTGTAGCGCCGTCCGGCCGACGGGCCGTGCGGCCGGTTAGGGCCGCCCGGGCCCAGCCGACGCCTTGGCCCGTCTCTGCTGAATCCTCAACCCTGACTGTTCTCTTCTCTCTCCTCCTGTATTGCAGGGCCGTCCGGCCACACGGGCCGTCCGGCCCGGCCGGCCTCCTGCCGTCGATGGTCAACTCTCCAGCTAGACTCTGACTCCCAACTGTCCTCTTCTCTCCCCCTGGCCTCGTTCTCCCCAGTGCAGCTGCCTCATGGCTGACAGAGGCGTCCTCAGGTACCGGTGTTCGTCCTGGTTTTCGCGTGGTCTCCTCCTTCTCCTCCTTCCTCCGCCTCTGCGCCCGGGTTGTTTTGACGGCCGGGTCCCCTCTCGCCCCGGCCGTACCCTTTTGGTCCGGCGTGGCCCGGGGGCTGTTTGCCGGCGCGGCGGTGCGGTGACGCCAGCGCCGGCGCCCAAACCCCGGTGCACACGCCGTCGTCGCCATGAGAGAATTTTGGAAATACTCGTTTAAAATGTAGCGCGTCAGCGTTACATTTTATTGGCCTCTTTTTTTTAGTCGCGCCCCCGCGACTAAGGGATGTTGATTCGCCGAGGGGCACGACAGGCCAGTGGTCTTGCAACGCTGGCAGCTGGATGATGCTTGCTGCTGCGCTTCGGTAGCCTGTCGACGGCGCTGGTTCCCACATTGTGCTGGCTGCTGGATGAAGCTGGCTGCTCGGTAAGATTGACGGTGGCTGAATCTGTACAAAGGTGAAGGATCAAGGAACTTGACGAAAGAAAGGACATTGGTCTGGGCACCTTTCCCTAAAACACTTGATTTCTGATTACCTGCTGTCCTGGACGAACCTAGAGACCTGAAGCTACACAAAAATACATACGCGTTACACACAGACATTCAAAACGACACACACATTTGCACCCGTAATCATACAATTTGTTCCTGAACATTAAGAATCCGAAGCCTTCAAATGAAAAAGTGAAAACTCGCCTACCAGCACTTAACCAGCTCAATGGTGAGCTATTTAGGCACGATAAACAATGTTCACGTCACGTCCGGTTACGAGTCAAATCCTTGGTGAAAGTCCCACCACGGGACCACGCCATGGAGCAGCCCTGCATCCCTGTGTCTGCCGGAGAGCTGCCCTTCCGGTCTTCACGAAGAGTCGTGTCGGGCCGCCCTGGCCAGTCCGGCTCCGGCTGCGTGCTGTCGCCTGGTGTTCCTCCGTCTGCTGCTGGTGCCGACTGTGCGGCTCGCTCGGAGAGAGGATCCGGCACCGCCGTCAGAGCTGACCGGCACCGGCTTCCCCTTCCTCTCCTTCGGCCGGCACGGCCACTAGCCCCGAATTCCTCCGGCTAGTGACTGCCCGGTCCGTACCTGTAAACGAATAAACGGGGAGGGGTGTACCGGAACGAAGACTGCCGATGACGGTGCAGCTCTCCGACGTCGCTCTGCTGCATTACCTTCCCCCTATTGATCTCGTCTTGTGTTTTCTCCTTCCTCCGACCTCCTTCCCGTATTGGTTTGAGGTGATGTAGTCCGACGGGTCTCCCGTTGTCAGAGCCGAACCATGTCAGCTTCGGCTCCGTGGCCAACGTCAGCGGGCCACTGGATTGACCAGCGACCCGTCTCCGACAGCCAGAGGTCGTTCCGCGTCTTCAATGCATCTCCGTCACACCCAGGTAGTGGTTTCAACAATTTCTTCCTTCTTCCTCGAGTTCTTGCGTTTCTCTTGCTCTCCTTCTACGTAACATCTAGCTTCTCTCAAAAATTCATTCATTTATAAAAAGTAAATTGCAAGTCGTCTCAACAACCTCAGCCGGCCATCAACAGAATAGAACCGATACTTCAATGACGTAAGCAAACCGACCTCCTTTCTCACACCGCTGTAAAACTGCCTTTAAACACCTCATGTCAAAGTTCAACATTTTCCTGGACACATGCTCAATCCTTCAACATCTTCAGGCGTTCAGTGGCAATTCATACCATCTATCTACTACATTAACGAACAAAAGCAGCCGCCATCGATTCTCGTACCGGCGCGAAATGTCCCTTTTTCTAATTTTAAGGTTTTCAACATCTTCCTGGACTCCTGGACAACAAATGTTCGATCCTTCAACATCTTCAGACCTGAAGGAGCTGTGAGCATCCGCATGCCACGGGATAGACCAGTCACACAGGTCATGCCTGAAACTCCTCTTGAACCCTTCTTAGGTGATTTTCTGCGACACGACTTCATCGGTTCGGCTATGCGTGCCAGCCTGCCAACTTCATGCCCCCAGGATATGGCCAGCCCCACGTTGGGCGCCAAATTGTGTAGCGGGGTGTCGGGCTACTGATCAGTGTGTGTGCGAGGCTGGTCATTCACTGGCGGGCACATAGACTGCTACACACAGTACAGCGGCATGGGTCACAGGGTTGGTGGGCATTCACGGTGGGATATTAAAAGGTTGCCTGATGTTTCTCTCTGCCTACGCTCCCTCTGTTATATTCTAACGAAATCTCAAAAATGTCTATCAATCAATGTTCCAGCGAAATCTCACAATTGTGCGTCTATTGTTCTTAAGTTATCCCCTGAGTTGAGGGTGCCTCCTCCCACTGGATATAACTCATTCACGCTCTCACCATTAGTTCTTCATTCACACGGCCACTCATTCATTCTTCCATGCATCGTAAAAATATTTCAGGTGGCAAACCTGTTCCTCCCCCGTTTTCCTACAATCCCCCAGTGGTACCCAGGTTCAGACTAATCAAACTATACGCGTAATTATAAAAAAAAAACAGTTTGAAGACAGGAACTTCCGTTTACGTATCAGTGCATACAATGGATTTCAAATGGGTCATTGTTTTAATTTCGTAAGGTTTGTTCCTTCACTATGCTCCGTAAATCAGGCGAAAACTTCGTTACACTCATAATACACGAATAGGAGATACAAACCGCCTCCTGCTTCGGCACTCGACCCTTGAGTTACGCATCTTATAGTGACCATGCCCAATGCCTGCACACAAAAAATAAATGTCTCCGGCCCGCAGCCCCGAGACCAGGGCTCGCAGGAGACTCCTTAGTCCGGGTTTCCACGGGGGACTTATTTAAATTTTGATACCGGGCTGGGTAACTAAGGTCCGTCCGTGATACTAATGGCCGCATCTCGCACCAGCCATAGTTCAGGGTTTTCGGGCCAACCCGGCGATCTAAATGGGGTAGCCTTCGTCGGCTAACTTACAGGGACGACACGCGTCCCCCCACGCACGCAGGTCCACTCGGGGACATCCACTCGGCACACATCATCGACTACCTGCACATAGGTGCCCAGAGCCCTATCTATCCGTGGCTAGTAGTTAAGCTGTCGTCACAGGCCTATTCGAAAGAACCAAAGCATGGCCGGAGCTACTCGGCTGACTGCGGGTGGCCAACACCGTCTGACTGCGATCACCCGACCGAATGCTCGGTATCTAAGGTTCACCCCCGTCTTGCGGCACTATTCGTTCCTTCGCGGGGCATTACTCTTCCGGCGGCATACGATTCCCTCGCTAAGACGCCCGGGGTCCTAAACACCTCCGAAACTATCTACGTCGTTCTTCAACTGACGTCCTGCGCCGATCAATTGAGGGACCGATAGCGGACCTACCTATCGTTTTGAAACCGGGCTGGGTAACTAAAGTCCGTCCGTGATACTAATAGCCGCATCTCGCTCCAGCCATAGTTCAGGGGTTTCGGGCCAACCCGGCGGCCTAAAATCTGCCCAGCCTCCGAGGCTGTCAATCCTAGAAACACCATCCTTTCGCGGCGACCAACCCGCCGGTACACATCCCAAGCGACGGCTCGCGTGACCTTATCACCACCCAGGGCTAACTCAATCGAGGCCTAACATTTAGTGGGGTCGATCCCTATTGATCATCATTCAGGAAATCCATTTTTCGATTGTATATTTTCCCTCCCCTTTCATTGGCTTCTCATCCCTTCCGCTTGGACATTCGCTAGAACCGTGTACGCCTTCAAGGAACAAACTGATAATAAGGGCAATTATCTCACCAGCCCGTCATTCAATCAGAAACCCACAATTAGCACGACCGACTTCAAATAAGGTAACCCAACAAAATAAGGCAAATATTTTAGTTAACAATGTTTCATTTCAACTCCCATGAAAATTCTCAGTAGGCAACTGCAACCCGTACCCTGTTTCCCAATACCTCAAGTAAGTGCGAGAGTCGCGTTGGCAGGCATATCACTCACAGGGGAGCGACATGCATAGACTTACGGCCTCGCTGTCTGAGTCAAAGTCGGGTATTCTAGTCTCATTGGGAAAATGTGAAGTCCCATTATCCTTACGGCTTACAGACTGAAATCAAGCTAGCATTTGACCACGAGTACGAAATATAATGAAAATTTAAAATGCATTGGTGCGAATTGGTTAATAAACAAGATTTAATTTCCATTTAATATTCACCATCGAACACGTATCGTTGTACATATTAACGCTAAATAATTAATTTTAAACTAGCCTTTCAATTCACTCTGTCGCTCTCTCCCATCCGGATATCACCTTCTCGTGTGACGTCATCCACTTTCCACCATAAATTGCCGCACGGTAGCGTCGGTGTAGCATGCGCAGTATTCATATTAATCCAATTCCGACCTACCGCCGCTCACTCGGAGCCGGAATCAGCCCGACCCCGTCTCTCCCCTTTGTTGACGGCGCGAGGGGTACCAGCGAACCATTAGCGAGCCAGGTCCGGCCGCTGCCGGCGGCCTCCGAGACTGTCCACCGGCCCGCGACACTGTCCGCTGACCCCAGTTCATGGGCGCACCTCCGCTTGGTTGCTATAAATATCTTCCACCGATCGCTCGTTGTTATCGGTGCTGAGAAGCGCGGGAGAGAGAGAGAGAGAGAGAGAGAGAGAGAGAGAGAGAGAGAGAGAGAGAGAGAGAGGGAGAGAGAGAGAGGGAGGGAGAGAGAGAGAGAGTCAGAGAGAGAGAGAGAGGGAGAGAGAGAGTCAGAGAGAGAGAGAGAGAGAGAGAGAGAGAGAGAGAGAGAGAGAGAGAGAGAGAGAGAGAGAGAGAGATAGAGAGAGAGAGAGAGAGGAGACCAACAGCCAACAGATCATAAACCAATAGTGCTTCATGCCGATTGATTGTCGCGACCGACCGGTTTATCACTCGCCGTTTTTATTTGGAACAACAAACGTATCTAATCGACTGCTAACAATTTTAAAGGATAATATAATTATTCAAATTTCCAACCGAGCTTAATTCACTTTAATCTTGATCAAACATATTCGTACTAATTACCCATGACATTTAATGAAATTGAGTTATTACGATACTAGAGCGAGCTAACCGACCTCAAAATGATATTGTTTTCAACGTGTTCATCGTACATTAAATGCTACATCGGAACCTGTTTCGCTACTCTGTATCCCACATGAATCCACCCGTAGTCAGGGTGGTGACGTCATCAATCCGGCTCGGTGTCCAGCGGCCCGCACTCCTTTCACACCGCGCCGGCCGCCATTTGCGGGCGCCCCCGCGCCGAGCGGGCCGGCCGGCGACTGTGCGCCGCAGTCTGGCCGGAGCGTCCCCTCCCCCCTGCGTGTCCTTCCCCCACTACGCATTCCGAGGGGTGAATCGGCGCGGCGGCTGGCCGTGAAAACATGGGACCGGCAGCGCGGCCGCCGAGCGAGAGACGGTCACTGGGGCGCTGGAGCTCATTACTTGTCAGTGAGAAGCACTATCCTTTGTCGGCTGTTGGTGATCGCAATTGCTATCAGTTACCTAATTAAGTCATACGTCATAATCGTTCGTGGCATGAAAAGATAATTAAAATCGTATGCAAGAACAGCAACACAATGAATATTAGATGCACGCTAGCCGAAGTAAATAATTTAACATTTATACTCCTGTGAGAGAAGATCATTGTAACAGACAAGAGTCGTTTCCATTTCATTTAATTCTAGTTATTTCTACATAAATGGACAATAGCAGTTGACGTGAATATAAAGAAAAAAAGGCATTTTTGCTTTCGGAAGCGGAGAATAATCACACTTTGGCGCGTTTAATTATTAAGCAACCCTTCAAGGACAAAATAATGAGTTTATCAGCCTGCGTGCCCAATTCTATGGTCGATTGCTAAGGATAAGAAATAAACAAAGATCTCATGCGTACAAAAAGCCGATGAATTGGTTTCGCTCTCAGTTACATTATCGGGAATAGCTCGACCAAATGCTGAAAATTTCCTACTGAATATCGTCGTAAATGCTTACCAAAACTGGTGGAAACCTTAAATTCCTAACAAATGTTTCTCGATGAAGAAGCATTTAATAAAACAGTGCAAAGATATACCACCTAAATATGCAGTGTCAGATCCGTGTTTCGCTGTCGTACTCGCGGCTTCCCCGTGACATTCCTGGGTTTCCCGTCATATTGATCCGTCATCACCGCATCCTCATCAAAAATGTGTTTACATTTTACTACGCTATGTATTTACAATTAAAGGAACCAGACAGATTCAACGTTAAAAAATGTAATTCCTACGCGATAACTAGGACAGCTTGTCGTTAAAAGATATGTTCAGCGCGAAAAGCCAGAGTTTCGCCGATTAAATTACCAACCTTTCCTTCATGATTCACAATATCCAAACATGGCTAGTGGCTACCCAATTATAAGCATTTATGGAAGTTATTGTGGTCGACAATTTACAGAATCAGACAGCAGATAGCGCAGCTTCCGTTGAATACCCCCCCCTTTTTGTTTGACATTTTAAACATCCTAAATAAATCCCCTAACTGTGCCCAGACCAATTATTAGAAGGAACCTTTTTTTTTTTTAGAGAAACATCAGTGGGTCGGAACTGGGCAAAGGGACAGAAAGGTTAGCAGCCCAGCGCCCGACCAGATCCTGTCCAAACCTTGATCTGATGGTGAGGTTGCAGCTAGCCGGCTGATGTTGGCTGCTGAAGCTGTTGGTGACTCAAGGTTGCCGGCCATCGGGTCCTGCTGTCGCCGCTCGGTCCTCCTCTAGCCGCTGTTCTGACTCGTCCCCGGGTAGAACTGTGCTGTAGCGCCGTCCGGCCGACGGGCCGTGCGGCCGGTTAGGGCCGCCCGGGCCCAGCCGACGCCTTGGCCCGTCTCTGCTGAATCCTCAACCCTGACTGTTCTCTTCTCTCTCCTCCTGTATTGCAGGGCCGTCCGGCCACACGGGCCGTCCGGCCCGGCCGGCCTCCTGCCGTCGATGGTCAACTCTCCAGCTAGACTCTGACTCCCAACTGTCCTCTTCTCTCCCCCTGGCCTCGTTCTCCCCAGTGCAGCTGCCTCATGGCTGACAGAGGCGTCCTCAGGTACCGGTGTTCGTCCTGGTTTTCGCGTGGTCTCCTCCTTCTCCTCCTTCCTCCGCCTCTGCGCCCGGGTTGTTTTGACGGCCGGGTCCCCTCTCGCCCCGGCCGTACCCTTTTGGTCCGGCGTGGCCCGGGGGCTGTTTGCCGGCGCGGCGGTGCGGTGACGCCAGCGCCGGCGCCCAAACCCCGGTGCACACGCCGTCGTCGCCATGAGAGAATTTTGGAAATACTCGTTTAAAATGTAGCGCGTCAGCGTTACAGGTGTGCGTCGCTTCACGACCTCGACAGCTTTACTTACGTCAGCTGGGGAAGAAAAAAGTCGACCGACTTCGTAAAAGCTTTTTGGGTCCACTCAAGCGCCGAACAATATCCTGATAGAAAACAATAGTGCTATTGAAGTTTGTTCCTGGTGCTAACAGACTGGATAATTTCCATCAAGAGATGGTCTGATGTCCTGCATAATTTCCTCGAATGTACAAGTGAATACAATTATGGATAGATTCTTTTAATGCATATTCCATGATCGTTACATTGGTGATCGATGTATTTTCACGAGACTTTCTGGCGTGTCACAGCTTTTGATTGATGCGGATTCAATAAAATTCGACCGCGTAGTGCATTTGGACGTCAGTCCAGCACGACTTATGTATGTCAGATTGTCACGTATTCTCCAGCACTGAGCGTAGCAGACCAATCCGGCTAGGCAGGCTATATTCTGCAATGCTCTGCTATTGGATGCGTTTTGCGTTTTTTTTTTATACGGTTCGCTGCCTGTGCGGCACATCCAGTCCACCGTCCGACCCCGTGTCCATTTATCCTTTATCTTAGGTCGCCGGCTGTGATACTGGTTCCTCACCCGTCGCCACCCCGCCCTGTGTCATTTTTGCATCTTTCTCACAACCACCTTTCTTACAACCTCGGTCCTCATGTCCCCTTACCTTCTCTCTCGCACACCTTCCGCCTTTTCCTGTGTCCCTCTGTGCCTCGTGACACCCACGATTCTCACTCCGTGTCCCCCTGCCCCCCCTCTCTCTCTCTCTCCCTCACCCACGGCTCTCTCACTCCACGCCGATGTGCCTCTCCAGGTGGTGGTGGCCACGCTGCAGTCGCTCGAGCTGCCGCACGTGTACGCCAGTGGCGAGATGCTGGCCGCGCTCGGAGTGCTGCCCAAACTGCGGTTCACCTTCCTGGAGCTGCAGGAGCACCTGGAGGGCTACCAGCAGCGCCGGGAGCACCTGCTCAGGGTAGGTCAGCTGCTACCAGCAGCGCCGGGAGCATCTGCTCAGGGTAGGCCAGCTGCTATCAGAGGCGGGAGCACCTGCTCAGGGTAGGTCAGCTGCTACCAGCAGCGCCGGGAGCATCTGCTCAGGGTAGGCCAGCTGCTATCAGAGGCGGGAGCACCTGCTCAGGGTAGGTCAGCTGCTACTACCAGCGCCGGGAGCATCTGCTCAGGGTAGGTCAGCTGCTACCAGCGGCGGGAGCATCTGCTCAGGGTAGGTCAGCTGCTCTCAGAGGCGGGAGCATCTGCTCAGGGTAGGTCAGCTGCTACCAGCAGCGGCGGGAGCACCTGCTCAGGGTAGGTCAGCTGCTCTCAGAAGCGGGATGTAGGTGGTTAGTCAGGGGTAGAGTCGTGGAGCGCTGGAGTAGTCCGGTATGATATTTTACACCACAGCCAATGTAGGTGGGCGGATGCATTGTAAACGGTTACGTGGCTGTGATTTGTAACGTTTTATTTGTGGTTAGCAAATGTTTGTCGTTGTTTTATGCTGATAGTTGCGGGCAATTGTGTGTGCGTAACAAATACCACAATATCCGATACCCATCGTACACTACCCATCGAGACCCATCGTATTCGGTCGAGTTACCAAAATATGAACGCAGTAAAATCTGACATGAGCCGTGGGTAGAGGCTGATTGAATCTTAGCAACTTTATGAGTTTGACGACAGCACATCTAAGACCAAACTTCACTGGGCCTTTGGTGTTTGAATCTTTTTGTTTCGGCCTCGATCAATTGAATCAACCGCCGCTATGATGTGACGAACGTGGCCGGCGTTTGGAGCTCTGTTCTCCGACGTGCGTCAACGCGTGACCAGCCTACCGTCGGTTTTGCTCGGTCGGTCGACTGCTGTGTAACCCCGCAGGCCCAGTGGATTGTGTATTTCTGTAGCTCGTCACCAAGTCGCCCAATTACGGTGGTTACAAGACGTGAATGCGTGACGACTTTGTGGCGTGATTTGTCATTCAGACTCAGTGCTCAGTCCTGTGTCCCCGGTGATGTAATTCATCGCCTCCCCGCCGGGTTCTGACCCGTCCCGTGACCTCTGACCTGAGCTGTGACCTCTGACCCGTCCCGTGACCTCTGACCTGAGCCGTGACCTCTGACCGGTCCGGTGACCTTTGGGGCAGTGTTTGGACGTGGTCCGCACCACGGTCCCGCTGAGTGGGTCCGGAGACGCTCCCGGACCACTGGATGAGACGTACATCGAGCTGTGCCGGACCGTCTACAAGCTGCACTTTCAGCTGCTGCTGCTGATGGAAGGGTTCGCCAAGACGCTCAGCTTCATCAGCGTGGATGCTCAGGTGAGGGAGCGGTGACGGCGGTCCTGAGCTTGTACGGAGAACGGTGGGTGGTCAGTGGGGATGAGACACGTCCAGCTGAGGCTGGAGTCGTCCGTGCGTTATGGGAGCAATTATTTATGTGAGTGACATTTTGTGATCGTGGGTGGGAGCTCTCTGTGTTTGGTCAGTGGCAAGCTCCATGGCTGTCAGAATGTATAACCTTCATACCTCTTTGCGGACTTACCATGGGTGGAATGAACGCTAGCGTTTGGCACTAAATGTAGCACGTGACATATCCTGGCCCCGCCTGCACTGGTCACGTGTATTTTCCCGAAGCGGATCTAGGAAGGGCGCCGCTTTGGGTGGTTTTCTGCATGGTTTACTCCTTCCAATGGTTGACCCGGACTTACAGCGACGTTTACTCGGATCACAGCTCCGACTGAGAAGTCGTTTGTGACGCGGTGGGTGTTGGTAGTGACGTGAGTGGCGCACATCGTACAGAACAGGACGTCCTACTCATGAAACTTCCCAGATTTGGTGCGGTTTGTGAGCCGGGACTGCGCAGGTCATGAGTTGTCTGATGCTGTGGCAGAGGGTAGCGATGCGAGATATGCCTCGCTTCCATTTCCTGGATGGGGTAATGTAAGTTCGAATTAAACCTATAATTGCTTATTTCGAGCCCCAGCTCCGTCGTAGCGGAGTTCGCCTAACGTTGCGTCGCGCCGTGCCGCTCACCTGAACTGCGAAGTTTTGCTCTACAGGCCGTGGCTGACTGCTACTCGCAGGCTTCCTCCGTTATGTAATTTATCTGTGATGACCTATCATAACACAGAGTGTGGTAAACCCTAACCTTACCTCTGACTTCTGACCTCTCTCAAATAGTTTCTGACCACTAGTGACCTTCCTCAGGCCGTGTCTGACCTGTAATGACTTCTACAGGCCTTCATGTTTGACCTCTGCTCACCTCAGTAGGCCGTAGTTGACCTCTGTTGACCCCCGCAGGGCGTGGTTGACCTGACCTCGGAGGTGACCCAGCTGCGGTACGCGCTGAGTCGTCTCCAGCCGCCGTCGGACGCCGAGTCGGAGTCGGAGTCGGAGTCGGCGGCGCGAGTCACCAGCCGGCGGGAGGCAGAGTCGCTGCTTCTGGAGCTGCTGAACGGAGAACAGCTGGAGGCGGCCTTCGCGCTGTACAGACGCCACAGGTGATTACTAGCGGTTCGCTGCTCCGTGCGATTGTATCGTTCATTGGTGGAACTCCTATGTGTCTCATCAGTAAAGAGTTGAATTAATGTCAACCATTATGACGTTACCACCTTGAGTTAACCTACACCAAAGCATCTGTAATACTTCCGAATTCCGATAACGCTGTATCGTTTATTGACGGTCATGCGTACACCCCTCTCCCCCAGCCCTCTTATTACACCATGCCCTGTCTTTACGACCCCGTTCTCTCTTCCCAGGAATCTGTTCCCGCCGGAGCTGTCGCACGAGGGCGATGACGTGTCCACAGTGGTCGATCTGTTCTGCCATCTCCGCGCCGAAACACAGCGTGAGTTACGCTCCAGGGAGGGGAGAGCCGAGCGGGCAAAGCAACGGGGAATCCCTTCTAAAAGTGCAGAAAAGACCCTGGCGAAGGGTTTGTGTGGTCCCGCGGGCTGTTCTAATCTATGATCAGATAGTTGAGCCAATTCTTGTTTGGACTTTGAAGTGTGGCTATATTTTGCTTCCAACGTCATGACTCCACCCAGCATTCGTTTGCAGATATTCAGTCGGTGATATTTTCGCCCCGGTCTGAGCTCTCCGATGGCGATGGCTCCCAGTACAGCCGTAGATGATATTTGTGAACCATTCACCCGCTGCCGCAGGAGTGCACTCTCCCGTTTCAGTACCCGGGAGAGCACGGGGCTCTGATCCTACCGCACCCCGCTGATCCTCCGCTGATCCTCCGCTGATTCCCGGGTAATCCCCGGGTGATCCCTTGGTGTTCTCCTGCGATGTTGTATCACGGACCACCTCAGGTCACGGCGGTCGGCCGCCGCCGGGGCCACTGTTACCCATCACGAGCGGTATGAACGGGCTCCGTACGGCGGCGGGGAGGCCGGATGACGGCCGTTGGTCCGATAGTGACCATCGAACACGGTACGTCCGCGGTGGGTCGGCCGGCGGAGCGCCGACGAGGTGATACGGCGCGGAGAAAGATGGGCTGGACGACTGTGACGGCTGTGTGGGGTGGCTCAATAGGCTCGGTGTTGGGGAGGACGGTCGTTCGGTGGAGCTGTTAGCAGGATTCGATGTGACCTGGTGGCTGGATGAGTCTATTCTGGTGTCTCTCCCCCGGTTTCTGAGCAGCCTGTTATGTTTATTGTCTGGGCCTCCTGGCTGTAAATCTCCAGGGGATGGGGTATGGCTGCAGGCAGAATGCTGAAGCCCGGAACGCTGAAGTTGTCCATCTCCTCAGGGTTAGCCGGGTCTTATTGAAACAATAACTCACCGCCGTTCTGTTTTAAGCCGTTTATCGAGGTATACGAGTACACTGCGTCAGAGCCACCGAGCCAGGCCATTCTGTTGGGATGGCAGTTCAATTGCTCCCAATAACCGGTGACCTGATTCGCGCAGTTCAGTGGGGCGGGTATTGATAGGGTCCTCCGCTCGGTACACGCAGTTTATATCCGGCCCAGAACTGACCAGCCGCTGACACCGCTGTAGGCGGGCCGAGTTACGCCGGATCCGGTGAGATCTGGTCCAGGGTCGGGTACGATATCTGTCGGCTAACTGGGGCGCCACATTCCCCGGCCGAGTAAGGTGATGGAACTGGAGCGAGAATAACCTTCTCGAGGTCGGAGGACTCCCGATCGCAGCCGCAGCCGTGGGCGGCTGTGGCTTCCCTCGTGTACCAAAGATAGTTCAGTTTTACTTTCTTTCATTTTGATTTATCACAAATGCACTCAATGCGTAGATTCTGATAAATATGACTCTCCGCGTCTAGCATGGCTTTGTTTGGTTTCCAGCGGAATGCTAAATCGGTTGGCGATCAGCATTCCGCTCTTTCTTGGAGAGAGAGAGAGAGAGAGAACTGAACGCAGTTGAGCGACGATGTGATTACGGCGGCACCTAGCCTTACAGACAAAAAAGAAAACTGGAACTCAGTGCTCGTTAGGATATTCTTGCCACTGTTGCGTAGAAGTAGTACGTAATCATCGGAGTATGTACATAATAATCTGCACCAACCAGATCAAATCAGTCAAGGTTTTACTTCCATTGAAAACATATGTTGGTTTAGTTGACATCGTTGGCCATTCAATCATTCACGACTCGTGTGGCATAGACCTCCGTATGCCTCGTTATGTAGAGGCATGTGCATGTTGCTATTCAGTTACAGTGACATGTCCCACTCACATTGTTACAAAGCATTAAATTTGTTTTATTTTCCTGCTCCGCCACCAGCGGTAGTATGACCCCCACTGACCCCTCCCCCCGTCCGCAGCGGTGTTCTGAGTCCCTCTGTGCTCCCGCCCCCACTGATTCCCTTCCCTCTAAATCCCCCTGTGACCCCCACTGACCCCCCTCCCCCCGTCGGCAGCTGTGGTCTCTCTGAGCCCCACCACGGCTCTCTGCACGGCCTGCTCCACGCTCCAGGAGGCGTCCATGCAGCTGCTGACGGCCGTCCGGCAACTGGAGACCTGGCAGCGGCAGCAGCGCCGCCGCGCCGAGAGCGCCCTGCGCAAGACAGAGTGCTGAGACGAACAGACAGGCGGGGTTAGCTCGATACTGGCTGCATTGGACCCATCTAGCTACATCGGGTCAGCGGTGCTGGCTTCGAGTGGCACGGGTCGGATGCGGTCTGGTCGAGCCGGGTCGCGTCAGGACGGAACAGGACGAGCTGGCAGAGCTGAGTCGCTTAGACTGAGGCCGAGAGGAGCAGACTAGGCCGGGAGGAGTGGCCTAGACCTGGTCGACGTTTACCAATGGTCTGGAGATGTTGGCAGGAGTCTGGAGCCATTCCGCTGTGTGTGACCAGCCTGTGAGATTGAGATTTAATAGTCTCAGAAGGCAGCGAGTGATCGATTGAGGACATGAGGCGGCTATGGAGACCTTTCTGGAGAATTTAGAGAGATGTGTATGTGGTTTGACAACAATGTCACGATGGATATGGATGTTAGGATACAGCGGAAGTCGACTGGACCCAATGATGGCTTGGATCTGCGCTTGTCTTAGTTACAGAGGTCACGGTTCAGTTGGCTTTTGTAGAGTGCTGTGATGGATGTGGGAGAGTTGAGCGATCAGAAGTCGGAATAATTTGCGAGTTTTTACGTAGAGCTTTTGCAGGAAATCCTGCACATCGGTTGTTACGTACTTCATGTTCGCTATTTGCACGCTGTTTCTCCTGTCATGTATCTCAAATATATTACGCTTATGTGTATCAACTACTAACAAGTTTTTCATTTAGTTGCTAGGCCGGCATTAATGCTATAAGCACGTCTGTTAAACAAAAGCTGGATAGCGCCCTCGGAAATTGGACATATTTGCTCCTTTCCGGAAACCCGCTATCGAGTTTGGAGTTTAAGACTGGGACACATTAACTGCTAGACCCCATGGAAGAACAAATACTTACTTTGACTGCATCATCAGATTGTACTAGCTTGCTGGGCCTCAAGCACCAAGTGGCTCAAACAGTTACACGGATACCTCCTTGGAACCCTCTGCCGGACACTAGGATACTGATATACCATCTATTGAGAATGAGGCCACACCTAAAACACTGGTCATGACTGGAAGAATGGGGTGGTTTTCTCATCTATCTTAAACCGCGTCCAAACTTCTCGCCACATCAACAGGGGAAATTTTCAACATGCCAGCAAAGAAGGTACCGTAAGGTGGGGCTATTTGAGACAGTGGGGCTATTTGAGACAGTATTTAGAATTGTTATAAAATAGAAACCGTTTGAAATTTATGCTTAATTTTTGCTCAGGCGATTTACCGCTCGATTCCACACCTTCCTGTGCAAAAATATCACATAAAATTCAAACGCTCCTCATTTTATAGCCATTTTAAAAACTGTCTCAAATAGCCCCACTTTACGGTATTCATTTTGTAACTAATACCCGGTGCTGAGAGACGCCCAATAGCGGCCGCCTTTTACGCCACCGCCGTGCTAGTCTCAGTACTGTTAGTTCGACGTCCCGTCCCTAGGTGACACTGTTTCCGAGTGTTCTGCCCAGTGTCTGCAGAGTGCAGCAGTGGACGAGACGGAGGTATAACACAGAACATCGGTTTACTCGAGGGCAGCGCTTTTCGAGGAGCGCTGTGGCCCGAAGGTTTGGACTTTGAATTGTGAAAAACGCCCGCCCGCCGCAAAACGCAAACACCGCAAAACGCGCAAAACGCACGCCCGAACGCCAACGCAAACGTCGCAAAAAAATAAACAAGCGCCCGCCCGCCGCAAACCGCAAATAAAAAAAAAACGCGAAAAGCCGCAAAACAATAAAACCGCCCGCATCCCACGCCCGCTAACCGCCAACCGAAAACGCCTAAAAATCGCCCGCCCGCCGCCAAAAGCAAACACCGCAAAAAGAAACGAAAAAGCGGCCGCCAACCGCAAACAAATTTAACACCGCAAACGACGCAAAAAAAAAGAAAACCGCCCGCATCGACCGTATGACACAACATCGGTTTGTAATGCGTTGATGTTCACCATAAAATGGGCATTCGTCCCATGACTTGATACTGTAGAGCGTTGGAGTCCGTGCTGACAGGATGGGTTTCAGTCGCTCCGGCGCTCGAAATGTGAGACTCGTGACGAGAATGGTTTGTGGTTGGTGGGAGCAGCCGCAGCCAGTTGAAGTTAGTTGGGTGGGCCTCCGTTCTGTCGTTTCCGTCCCCAGGATACTGAAATCCTTCTCCTCCACGCCGCAACCCCCACTCCTGGCTGGACAGGCACCTTTATCTCTTGCGGGCTCCTCCCTTGGAGCGGCGCCGCTGCTCCCGAGGGAGCACACCCGTAGCCGGGTGCAGAGAGTGCTTGGGGGGCTGGTCGGCCTGTCCAATTGGACGGGCTCAGCCCCGGCGACTCTCTAGGGTGTCTGCCCAGACCAATGTCTCTCCCTAATTCCCATAATCCTTCCGGCTCTGAAATGGTCTTGTCAGACCGAAAGGGCGTAACCCAACAAAACAAACAAACAAACAGGCAAACAAAGTTGGGTGGGACTTGGGTGGGACAAAGGTATCTGAGTTTCAAGCGCACGTTTAACTGTGGCATCTAATTTCTGCTGTTGCCCGATCGGACGGTAGGGTTCGAGACTCGGGTCCTCTACGGGTAGGGATGGTATTCTACACAACGAGCTCCGGCTCTGTCCATCCGTCCAATAACAAAAAAATGGGCTACTTTTTAAAAGCAACATCCTTTCATGAAATATTTGTGCATGCTTTGAACGGGGGGAAGCACAGCTGTATCACTGGGGAATCACTGTATCACATCAGGTTGACAGCAGCTACCGCCGGCGCCGTTTCACTACCGCCATCGTGCGTTCAGCTCCATGGCGGGATTGCGGGGGGAGGGGACAATGGTGTAGAACCGGGATTTCGCCGTGGGACTCTGGATTCTGAGTAGCCTGCAGTCTCGGCAAGCAACCTGGAGTCAGAGTCGGGGGTCGTTGAACCTTAACCGACCCAGACTCTGGGATTTTGCTAGAATTTGAAACAACTCCCCTCATGTCGGGGAAAATATGCCGCTCTCCTCGAAAATAAATCTATTTTAATCGCGCAATCTTTTGAATGCGAAGCTCTATACAGAATGCTCAACATGGAATCTGCGAGCACTGTTGTGCGGAACAGCGTCGTTCACTATTGTTATACCTAAACATAGTGGTATCGTGCGTTTTCTTTATTTTACTTATATAAACCACAGATCATGTGCTGCTGGGTCAAGCTGAGGTCACCAGAGCGTCGATGTCTATTGTACCAATACGTCCATTTCCATTCGCCGCCGTCTGCCCACGGATAAAATATTTTAAAAATCGAGTATGTGACCGTCGACCCCGTTACCATCGCTGGTCGTGGCCCTGTGACTTCCCATCCAATCCCCTTCAGGACGTGACCAGTGCTCACCAACGGCTCACCCTGACCTTGCGTGCGCCGTGCGCAGTACCGTGGGGTCGACACGGACTGCAGTTTTCGGTCCACAATAGCCTGTTACCGACCGTCACCACTCGCATTCCCGCTATTCAACGCACTTGATCGTTCTTCAGACGCACTGTTTGTGTCCAAACAATATAGCAAAACTCGCCACAAATGAATTCAGTCGTCTGTGTCCGGCAGCACTCCGCTAAATGAATATTGATTTCATACCACTTGTTTCGGTCTGTGAAAGCCTCGCGTCAGCGCTGCTGTGTTGTTCATAATAGCGTGTTGATCGGTGGATCGACAGTCGACCACCGTCAGCACACACGGATGTGGCGGCGCCCCGGACGGTGTCATCGCAGTGTCACTCTCTTCCCCTCCCCCGTCTGGTGCTGCCGTCACGGTCACCCCATCCCCACGGATGTCGACATGACGTGTCTGACGGTGCTGTCAGGCGTCACCACCTGTAGAGCGCCAGTTGAAAGTCTTTGGGCGACTCAAGTCACAAATATTGCTTTGGCAGACGAGATAATTTGTTACTTCACATCAGCTCAATGCATCATCACCGGAGTTCTGATAAGTATCAGAAATTACCGATCGGTGTGACTAATAATTTCTCATCGCGATGATTTGTGCTGACTCTAAACGCCCAACCTACCCGGAGACGATTCGAACGACCGGCTTCATTCCCTCGCTTCACTCGAACGGCCTCACTTTATTCAGACATTCGGCAGCTTATTGGCTACATCTGCCAGATTACGATTAACCAAATAATGAACTATGACTCCTAGACTCCTAGAGAACATCTCTTTCTCTGCTAGTCCTGCCTAACCTTGTTCTTTGCGTTATGCCTTTGCCTCCACCTCTCCTTCCCGTTCTCTATCCTCAAAAGTGCTTACCTCGTCCTCACTTCACTACCCATCTCCTCTCAGCTCAGCCCCATTCTCCCCCTCCCCCTACGCTTCTACCTGACCTCCCTTCAAGCTGCTCCGCTGGAACGGTTCGCGGTATTCTCCAATGCGTGCAGGAGGTTCGTCATGGCTCTCTCAAACCGTGCAGTAATGGTCAGTATACGCCGGCAGTGTGCAGCAGTCATTAACCAAGGAAACAGGCGGGGATGCTGGCTTTCGGGAAGCATTCACCGGACTGTTTTCTGCGAGTGGAGCCGCTGCCGACTGTCAGCCGTCACGCATCTACCTATTGGCCTCATCAGCAGCAGGGAGGAATGTTCGGCAGTGGAAAGTGCACGAAGACCCATCATTTTGTCTCGTCTGGCAATCGTGAGCCGATTGGTCAGTGGTTATTTACATAGTTTCAGGGACGTTGGAGGGTTGTATAAGTTTGAAGTGTTCCGTGAAAGGAAAAGTGTGCCCTTCAGTTTCAAATGTAGGTGAGCTTTTACTTGAATTTTGAGCAACTGTCAAGAAGTTACCTTTACTGAGTTGTATGTGCACAACGATCAAGGGAGTGGGTGTCAGAACCGTTCATGATGAATATAAAATATTTGCCTGCTCCCGGCCGGAGTCAGAGTGACGTAAGCACCCATTAAAGTTTCTGATTAAATTGCTCTTGAATCTTCTTAAGTCAAAGGTTGTTTGAGCCTTCTATTATTATCCTTATTTCATTTTTTTATTTTTTTTTTGTTTATTTTTATTTTGGTAGGTACAATTTATTGAAGACATTTCAAATGTTGTTTCATTGATAAAATAATCCTAGCAAATTAATGATTATGATGTTCCTCGTGAGTCGTACCTAATAATTGCTCCCATGGAAGCATCATAATGGTATGGCTATAAAGCTACCTAGCTAATGTTTCGCAACGGATACGGGTACCTACCACCCTCTTATGAGCAGCTGCTGCAATGCACATGCCCTCCAGCTCGCCTCTCCCGCTCCCTGATGACACGTCCTCCGACCATCGCCCGGCATTCCAGCGCCGAGAAAACCACCAGCCGCCGGGCACGGCAGCGCTCTGAGCGTGTCATTTGCCGTCTCCGCGGTGGAATGGCTCATTTGCTGAGCTGTTACGACGATCGTCCGTACGCCGGCGATGACACGCTGTGCAGCCTGCAGAGGGCCGCACCTCTGAGAGCGACCTCATAGGACGCTCTCTCTGAGCTGCACGCTAGGCTGTCAGACGTCCAGTTGAGCTGTAAATCACCCGCAGAGCCACGGAACGGCCCTCAAACACGGACAGACGCCATGCTGGACTGCAAATCCAAAATGGCCGCCGAAATAAGGCGACACCGAAAGGGAAGGCAAATTAAGAGAAGGCAGTGGATAATATGAAAAAGGTTGAGTTAATATAATGACATTTGATAGTCTCTATTTTGATGCGGTTCCATTTCTTTGAACCATACCTTAACTTCATTTTGATAACTAGGGAGGCATGTTCGCTTTTAACACGACTTTTAAGCGGCTCCTATTATAAAGTTGCCTACGGTCTTCCAAAAATATTGCATCAGTATAATGCTAGACGATTAATTCTAAATGAGCTATAAGCTCGAATGATAGTACACATCGTACATGTAATACCGCACAATCACCCACAAACCAAACGCAAAGAAGCGTCACATCTGTTAGCTGCGTTTTCTGTTCTATAGGGTATTTTCATCTTTAAAATGTTTCGAATGACAGGCTCCACTTCGAAAATCATAGCATTAAACACAAACTAATTAAATTAAAAAGGACACATAACTCGGAAAATGGATGGCATGACCTTGGTCTCAAGTTTCCGTTCAATATCCATAATTGAGAGCCATGCCAGTGATGGGGTGAGCCGGGAGCTTTACCGGAAATGTAGGTATAGTTAGGTACCCAATACCAATCCTCTATGTAATATGGGTGCTGCACTCTCCGTCCCATGCCGTACCTATGTGATAGTTTCAAAGACGATTGTGTACCATTATGAGCAGTTCGATGATTACCTCTTTTAGTTAGTATGAGTCGTCCAGGTCCAGCAAGGCTCGTTTGTACTGCAGCATTTTTAATATTAAAGTTGCCTACATGTTTACATGTTAGGTACACATTAATTTGCCGAGGTGCGTGTTAAATTGCCTACATTTTAGGTATGCCACCAACCAGATTTGCATTCATAACTAACATAGGGCCACATCATGCCCGCACATCGTGCATGATGCTATTGAAGTGGGTTCGTCTCGAGTCGGTATTTATGCTTAATCGTTCGTTAAATTATCATAGTCATGTAAAATGCTTTTCACACGATCGTTATATATTCCAGAATGTCAAACTCCATTTTCCACGAGATCACCAGCCGCATTCATTTTCTTTAGCATCACGCGGCCTATTTTCTCACATGCATCTTACTACGGGGATGCAAGTCAATATCGAACCCATTACATTATTGCATCTTACTACGGGGATGCAAGTCAATATCGAACCCATTACATTATCCCCCACGGACAAAAGTTTCCGTCCCGGAAACAAAAATGGCTTGAGACAAGAAAAATGGCATACACAGAACACACATAGCATACTCGTACACAAACAGAGGCAAACTAACGTGGTATAGGGCCATCACTTGTCTGTGCGGCGTATGACAGGCACAAGTGGCCACTAAAGCCTGTCTGGTTGCCGAATCAAGCGGCCTGACCGAGTTCGTGACAGATGTGACACCCCTGGAGTTGGCCTCCCAATTGTCTGCTGCCGGGATGGGTTTATATGTCGGCCGTGCTCACTAGTAGGTCCCTCATGGGACGCGGGATCGTTCACGGTCTGGTCGCCAGTCAAGGCACGGCCGTTCCCTCTGAGGTGACACTGGGGTGCTGGATCCTGTCGCTGAGTAACCGGAGGCTGACTGCGGCAAAACACCCGGGTTGGGTAAACCGGGGTAGCCCCGTGGGGATGCTCTGGACGGCGCGCATGGCACGGCTTAAGTCGATTATGGTGCACCGTCATTTGCGTCACGCCCTCCTCACGCACTATCCTGTACGTCCAGTTCCGTCGTTTTTCCACCACTCTGTACGGTCCGGTCCATCGGGGAGAGAGCTTTCTCGCTTCTCCTGCCTTAACTGAATTCTGACGCAGCCATACGAGGTCACCCGGGGCGTACGTATGCTCGACGAGGCGAGCGTCGTGTTTGATCTTATTTTTATCGTGCGCGGCAACGCTAGCTGCGTGCAGCTGCTGATCTGTGCGCGTGAGGGTACGCTGTAGACCCATCACATACTCCAGAGTGTCTCGGGGTACTCGCTGGCCTTGCGAGTCGCCACCACCATCAATGACGGCGCGATAACGCAGTGCGGTTGGCAGTGGCGCAGGTCGGCCAAACACACACTCGTACGGCGATAGGCCAGTGGCAGCGTTGGTATTGGCGTTGAAAGCCAGCACCGCGGCGCTGAGGAAGCGAGGCCACTGCCGTTGTTCCTCTGCGGTCAGCTTAGCCACCGTATCCATCAGAAATCGATGGCTGCGCTCACAGTAGCCGTTTCCTTGAGGATGGTAGGCCGTCGTGGTGCTTTGTGTTATGCCCAGTCGTTCATAGAACATTTTTGTGACATTTCCTACCAGGTTCTTACCCTGATCAGAATGGATTGTTTTGGGCACACCAAAAGATCCCACGACCCGATCCATCAGCACTTCGACTATCTCTGACGCCTCCTGCGTTTTCAGTGGAAACGCCCAAACAAAACGTGTGAAGGCATCGATGCACGTCAGGACATATTTGTACCCATGTGGTTCACTGGTAGGCAATCCTGAGATTATGTCAATATCCAGCCGGTCGAAGAACTCTGCCGCCTGCAGAGACCCGAGCGGAGCCTTCGGTGGGTGCGGAGGGTCCTTTCGGCGCGCACAGATGACACACTGCTGACAGAACGTCTTCACGTCAGCTTGCATGCCGGGCCAAAAGAACTGGCGACGGAGCGCGCTTTCCAGCTTCGCGGCTCCCTGGTGTCCACCCCCGAGACCGCTGTGCTGGGACTCCATCAGATCGTGTCGTAAATGCTGCGGCACGACGATCTGCAAGCACAAAGGCGCGTCTCTGAGAGGCTGCACCCGCCTGTAGAGAACCGGACCTTTAACTACCAGACGCTTCCACTCTCTCAGAAGCTGAACAGCTTGCGGCGAGCGCAGCTGGCCGGTCCTCGGCTTTTGCCTTCGTTTTTTCCACACCAGCATCTCTCGAATGCCCTCATCTCGGTCTTGTTCTCTCTGGAATTCGGACATGGTGACAGGGGTCACACTGGCACTTGTGCCTGCCGTGGTCACAGCAGCCGCTGTGGAAACCGGGGGTGGTACCTCCCGCACCTGGGAATGACTGTCGTCGCTGCCAGCTTGCGCTGTAGCCGCAGATTCAAGTGTGTCGTCATTCAGTTGGTCATCTGCGACCGGGACACAGACCCACCGATAGCGCTGCTCTGGATCGGCCGCTGTGTGCGGATACCGCGACAGCGCGTCGGCGTCATTGTGCAGAGCGCCACGGCGGTGCACGATATCGAACTCCATCTCTGACAGCTGCAGCACCCAGCGAGCCAGCTGTCCCGTGGGGTCCTTCATGTTGAACAGCCATTGTAAGGCGGAATGGTCAGTTCGCAAAAGGAACCGACGGCCGAGAAGGTATTGGCGGAAGTGGTTGGTTGCCCAGACTACGGCCAGTAGCTCGCGTTTAGTGACGCTATATTGCCGCTCAGCTTTCGTCAGAGCACGGCTGGCATAGGCAATCACTCTGTCACCCTGCATCAGGCATCCTCCGAGGGCAGACCCGCTGGCATCCACATCGAGGGTGAATGGGGGCGACTCGTCACTGAACACCGGCAGTGCGAGGACTGGAGGAGACACCAGCGCTGCTTTCAGCCGATCAAACGCCGCCTGCTCCTCTGGTCCCCAGCTAAAGCGGTGGTGTTTCTCTGTCAGTTTCGTCAGTGGCTTAGCCAGTGCTGCGTATCCACAGATGTGACGACGCAAGTAGCCGCACAAGCCCAGAAACACTCTGACCTGTTTAGGATTGGTCGGAGCGGGCCACTGCTGAATGTCCCTGATCTTCTCAGGATCACATTGCACTCCAGCCGCACTGACCCTGAAACCCAGAAAACTGACCTCTTTCTGGCACAGCTGTAGCTTCTTCAGCGACACCGTCAGGCCGGACCTCTGCAGTGCTGCGAGGACCGCTTCCAAATTGGTGTGCATCTCATCCAAGGATTTTGCCACAATCATGACGTCATCAAAATACTGAATGGCCGTCTCCGGAGGTACATCAGACAGCACTAGCCTGAGCGCCCGATTGAAGGAATGTGGAATGCCCTGAATTCCGTACGGAGCTGTGGTATACCGAAAAAGGCCAAACTCCGTCGCGATAGTGGTTTTAGCTCTGTCCTGATCAGCCACTGGAAGCTGGTGATAGGCACTTTTCAAATCCAGTGATGTAAAGTATACTGCGCCGGCGAGTCTCTGTAGACACGTGTCCATACGGGGTATAACCTGGACAGAGGGGGTTGTAATGCTGTTCAATCGTCGGAAGTCTCCACAAATTCGGATTTGACCCCCATTCGCGCGTTTAACCAGAACCAGCGGAGAAGCCCACTCGGACTCAGATACTGGCTCCAGCACCCCTTTAGCCACCAAATCGTCGAGCTGTGATTTGACCTCCCCAGCTAGATGACCTGGTACAGGTCGAGGACCCTGAAAAACGGGTGGGTGGTCTCCGGTCGGAATTTTGTGTTCGGCGACATGGGTGCGTCCCAGTCCGGTGAAGACCTCCCGGTACTTTGTGAGCAGGGCCGAGAACTCTGACTTTGATGGCTCCTCCAGGTGTGCCACAGCTTGGTCCGGACGAAACTCTGATTCGGCGACTGCCCCATCACAGAACTCGCTCTCGTCCAGTGACTCAAAATCTGCGATTTTTGTTCCCTTGTACAGCGTGACGGGTTTGTCTGACAGATTGCTGAGCCTGACGGGTACAGTATTCTGTTTCACGGTGACGGCTAAACGTGCCACACACAGATCCGTTGTGTCCGCGAATTCTGCGGCACGCTCCACCATACCGGTCAGCCCCCGCTCACTGTCACACTCACCTTTACAGGACAGTGTGTGAGTAGGCTCGGTAACTCGGTCGCATTTTTGTACAGATACGTTAGCGGACAAAATCATCTCGCTGCTGGCCGGCACCACAATCGTGCGACCAATTATCACAGCCCCTGTTCGCCGCCACTGGAGATGTCCCTGGTCCCCGGATCGTGGTCGAGCCACCATAGGTACCGTCTGCCCCTGTACCGTCATTGTCCCGTTATAAACGTCTATAACGGCCCGAGAAGCTGTCAGGATATCTGCACCGAGCAGACAGGGCTCGCACAGGGTCGTGGCCACATACACACATGTGCGTTGTGTAAACAATCCCAGCTGAATGTCCACATATGCACGGCCGATTATCCCGGGGCAGAGTTCATTATTAGCCAGCTTCACTGGTCGTTCCGGGGGCAAAAGATGAGCGTCATCGGCCAACAGCTCTCGTCGAATTACGGTATTATCGGCACCGGTATCGCACAAGGAGAGACAATCTCGACCATTGACGGATATGTGAATGTACCGACCTGGTAACGGTGTTTTCGCCTCCGGAGCTGCTGTCGTGGTGTGCCTTACTGCTGCTGTTGCGGCGGCGGCGGCGGCTGCGGCTGCTGAGTCGGCAGCGGCTCTGGCCGCGGCGGCGGTGCGAGTTGCGGCGGAGGCGGCATCCACTGCGGCGGTGACGGCTGCAGCAGCCGCTGCTGCAGCTGAGGCTGCTGCTGCATCGACATTGGCGTCCTGTCGCCGACATCGGGCCATGACAGAGGGGCCACGGTCGCTGATCTGGTTGCAGTCTGCCTCGGGCCCCTCGGGACAGACTGACGGCCGTTTCCCAAGCGCCCACGAAGACGGCCGCGGACACGGGGTTGCAGGGCCGGTCCTCGGCAAACCGTGCTGAGATGGCCTCGCTTCTCACACCGGCCGCAAATATCGCTGCGGAATGAGCAGACGTTGCGTGTGTGACCCGTCAGACCACAGACGTAGCAGGTGACAGACGGGCTTGCGGTTTCCTGTCGTGCAGATGTGTCGGCGGTGCTGCTCTGGGCTCGATGCACCCCGAGCGGCTCTGGCCTCACCGACAGGTCGGCTCGTTCGAAGGCTCGGATGCGTTCCACAGCTTTCTCCAGATTGTCAGCACCGTCCTTGATGAGGTCACGCTGGTACACAGCGGGGAGAAGCCGCTGGAGGTGAATCCAGGTCATCTGGTCCTTGTGCACCTTGTCGGTGATGGTGGGGTAAGCCAGCGGGATCAGCTCCCCGAGGGCTAACAGGGTACGTCCCACATTACCATTGTAGCACACAGCCTCGAGCTGGCGTGTCGCTACCAGAGGGTCCGGTGTCCCTCCTAACAGTTTCACGACGTCATCGGAAACGGATTCGAGTGTGACGGGCGCGGAGATGGCGGCGGCTTGGCGCACACAATCCTTCACCTCACCAGATACGAAGAAGCGTAAATTCGTTACAAGTTTCTCGGCATTCCATTTCTTCAGGCGTCCATATACGCAGTAGTCTTCCAGCCAGTTTTTCCACTGCTGGACAGTCCCAAAGCTGAACGGTGGAATCGTCGGGAGCTCAGACATCTTGAGAGAGTATCCCACCGCTGCCACCACTGAAGTGGGTTCGTCTCGAGTCGGTATTTATGCTTAATCGTTCGTTAAATTATCATAGTCATGTAAAATGCTTTTCACACGATCGTTATATATTCCAGAATGTCAAACTCCATTTTCCACGAGATCACCAGCCGCATTCATTTTCTTTAGCATCACGCGGCCTATTTTCTCACATGCATCTTACTACGGGGATGCAAGTCAATATCGAACCCATTACATTATTGCATCTTACTACGGGGATGCAAGTCAATATCGAACCCATTACACTATCTTCCGCATGAGCCTCTACCTCCTAGACGCCATGTTTCTCCCCGTTCTAACACAGTTTAGCCCGGTTTAGCGCGAGTCCAGTCCCCGGGAGCTTTCAGTGCACGCTCATTTCGTCACGCGCTTCTGAAGCACCTATCGACGGCATCTTGACAGGCTGGGGCGGATCGTGGGGCGGCTCGGCGGCCGGCCTTTGTGGTTAGGCGGATGTATTCGGTATACCCCGGCGCCATGGGCAACATCACGGGAAGTTTCGTGTGGTGTGTTGTCCGTCTAGCATGGTAAACAGTGCCGCCGTTGATGACAAGTCGCCATTTTGTAGGTATGTACGTGTCGTTCGCCTTTGTGTGAGAAATGGGGAATGGCCGGGGTGGGGTAAACGACTCTGCTCGAGCTGTGTGCGAAGTGGTGAGGTACAGGGACCCGCAGTTGCTACTGTACACATATATTACCAATTTAGAATTGTGCTATTATTTGCTAAGTGTTGGCCATTGGAGAAAAGAAATGTAGCGCAAAGTATGGAGGAATACCACATGTTTGCTCCTAGGACGTATGTTTTGTATAATTCCTCTTACGGCAACAGATATTCTTTCAAAACTACAATCGTGCTATTTTTCTGTGCCGGTTGCCTCCCCAGAGCCCGTCCGTGGTATCGCCTATAGCTTCCGTTCCCGCTACGTGAATGAAAGTCACGTGACTACTACACGTTTGCGCTCAGTACTAACACACCTAGCCCGAGGGCCGGTCCGTAGCGGGGAGGGGTAGAACGCCAGAGCTCCAGCGCAGTGGAGGTGGTGGTGGCCCGTATCATAAAGAGGCAACCGTAAGCAGGACTACAATTGCCGCAGTATGAAATTATGATAAGGTTTTCTTTAAATGTATTGATTGACAAGAAAGTGCAATGCTTATCCGATATAATAAAACTGTGTCCAAGGCCTTGGAAGAACTGTAAAGCATATTCAGGAACGTATAAATTTCTGATACAGGCCATGACCTTTCACCTTGCCTCCGGGGAGGACCGCTCAGGAATCCACACGGCCGAACGAATCGAGGCCTCGCAGCGCGGTGGCAGACGAGGTGGATAAACCATCGCCAGATCTTTCGGTTACTTATGTTTCCAGAAGAAGGGGGGGTGGAGGGTGAGGGCTGTTTTCAACCCACTCATCAATCCTTTCCTTATTAAGTTATAGCTTACCGAAAAAATGCAACACAAGGCCGTCACGAGATGTAGCGAAGTGCCTCGGCCACACCGGTTTTGAGTAAACCTTAAGCATTGGAATTCAGGCCAGTGATCCTGAAGCATTATTTTATTTTTGTCGTGCATAAGCTGGGGTGACGTGGGCCAAGTTAATTGCGAAGAAACGGTTTTAGTTTTAGAACATTTCTGAGGCTAGTCGCGCCAAATAGTATACGTTTGTTGCAAAATATCAAATAGAATGTTGACGTGCTATCCAGATGATGGAATTTATGACACAACAAGTCCAAAAGTGGCATCGTTAGTCATCCTGCATACCATATAAATCGATTCGTCACCTCGGTTCGAGCTCTTCTTTTCGCGGATGATCGATTCCGTTTTTTTTTTTGGAGGGGGGGGGGGGTGACAGGTTATGAGCCAGCAACCACCCTCCCCAGTCCCCCCCCCCCCAACAGCAATTGTTGACAAATACTGTGATGCAGGGCATATTTTAAGACACTTACTGCGTCCCATTCTGGGACGCAGCCCCCTCGCCTTAGGACGTAGCCCCTGCTGATTTGACCCACTGCGTCCCTGCCCTGTGCCCTGTCCGGTTCCCTGACCTGTGCCCTGCTGTGTGCCCTGACCTGTACCCTTCCCTCTAAAATGTCATGTGCCATGCCCTGCAACCTGCCGTGCCCTATCTTTCTGCCCTCCTCAGTGCCCTACTCTGTTCCTTGCCCTGTGCCCTTAGTCGTAGGACGTGCCCTCTGCTCAACTTTGGGACGCAGTAAAAATTTGTTAAAATATGCCCTGCTGTGATGATTTGTCTATTTATTATAAAAGCTGTCAAATTTACCGTATCATTAAACTTTTATTGAGTTTGTATTTCACACATATCTAAAATGAAAATTTTTATCACTGGCCTTTTTATGAATGGATGGTCGCATGAATGAACGAATGAATAGCTTTACATCATTTGAGCAGCAGCTGAAATCAATCCTAAAATTTGATCTACCAGTCTGCAACGAAAAGGTTTAAAAACCAGTGCAAGTTAAGTTATTAAGTGTCTCATAGCTCCTCAATCTTTGAGCCGCTTCTCTCACGATTCATTTTATGTGATGCTTACATTGTTCAAGAAGTCATAGCATTCGAGCTCGTTGGTCTTAAAAACTGCTATCGAAGTAAATTTAAGCCTTCGGCTTTGGCAATTAAAAACCAATCGATATTAAATCCTCACCCATTAAGGCATTTTTTCAGCGTCTTACATGTAACGGAGGGGCGTAGAAGCCCTCAGCCATTCGGCCCTTGATAAAAGAGCCAGATCTTCGCTGAAAAAGAAAAAAAAGAAAGAAAAAAGAGCGTGCTGCTCGTGACGAGAGAAATCCGATGTTTTTAGGGTCCTGGTCATCGCTGACGAGAGAAAGCCAATTATTTTATGTCCTGATCAATGTTGAGATCCTAGGTCATTGGTTGACCTCCCAGATCAGGTATATAACCCAAACGCACGGAAAATTGGGTCCTGCTAAAATTTCTACAAGTGAAGTTTGCTGGGACTTGGCTTGCTTCTGACTCCGAATTTGCACTTGCTTTGATCAAAGATGATGTATCAAAGCATTTGGGGTAGGACGGGTCACGCCAGATCACCCATTAGGCGTTCCGCCGGTCATCCATAGAATGTTAACCAGCTCTGACAGCCTTGCAACATGTTGCATAGGCACTATAACTGATACCTAAGTATGCCTAGTTTTCATATGCTAAAATGGGTGCTAAATTTCAAACCAACACTTCCTAAAAACCACAGTAAAAAGGTGTAAATTTAAGGAAGTTAGCCGAGATCATTTCAAGTAAATGACCTTAACCTGAGTTTCACGTGACCTTGGCACCCACAACAATCAATGAGACAAACATTAGATAGTATATTTCACAATCACATGTTGTCACGTCCCTAATCATGAAACGACTATGGAAACACACAGAAGATGTGCGCTGACTTTCAATTGCTATTCTAGCCTGACATGATCTTGAGAAAAATAATCACAGGTCAAAGGTAATTTGGTTCAGGGATTTAAAATTCTCGGAGAAGATGCAAAAATTATAAGGGCTATTTAATTTTCCGGGAAGTTGTAAAATTGATTACCTCCAGGGCACCAAAGAATCGTCGCAATCCTTCGCTTTGCCGCGATTTATTGGTGAAAAACAGGGGGCTACTTACCTCTACTTAGGTATATGTGTGGTGAGGGTTAATATTCATTTTATCCATGTTGATGAATGTGCGACAATTTCTACATGGACTGAGACCAGTCCATATGAGTATGTTTTTCTCACGGACAATGACAATATAAAAACAAAGCGAATAAAACCAAACGTTTCGGACAACAACATGCGTTCGTCAGTGAAGAAAAATAAGTGTAGGTTTAAAGGCTGAAACAGACTCTTTCCGCGTTCAGGAAATCGCATGCGAGAGCCTATTCAAATACATTATAATTCTTCTCGCATCAATCGCTTGCGGGAGGTGCGTGCGATTGAGGCGAGCGTGCTTCCATGCATTTGAATAGGCTCTCGCATGCGATTTCCTGACTACGGAAAGAGTCTGTTTCAGTTTTAACATCGATGAGAACTATATGCGGCACCGTCTCGGTCTGGCCAGCCGGGTTGCCGATAAAATACACAAATGTTTATAAGCTTCCATGATGTGCTTAAAAAACTGTTGAAAATATATATTTAAAAAATAAAGATAACTACATCATCGATTTTATCGAAAGAAAACATCTATGCCTAGTTACTTATTTCTCGCCACTGACGGAGGCACTTTTTTGTGCGAAACGTCTGGTTTTATTCGTATTGTTATTGTCTTGTCATTCCCTGTGAGAAAAAAGGATAACTCTTCAGTTCTCAAACCATAAGAGTGAAACGGCTTAATGTAACACTTCAGTGTGTATACGAAACCTATAAGTCCCTAAAAATAATTCTATTTACAGCTTTTAAAAAGATACAGCTTATACAGCTTAGGCATAATTTTTTTCTGCATTAAGATAATATTCATTTATCTCCACAGAATATGTTCAATTAGTGCTGCTGAAGTTCGCTTTCGAAGCGTCTCCTCCAGGCATTCCACAGCCCTCTAGTGCCATTTTGGATCACGGAACATGGCTGGGCGCGGGACAGGTTGTCTGCGAGCTTGGACGGACCACGTGACCACCTCCTCCCCTCCCCCTCACTCCCATCCCCTTCCCCAGCAGGGCGTCCGATCTAACCGCGCCCCAGGCAGTCGGCTCGGTCCGACCCTCACTGGTCGAGCCACGGCCCGGTGCCGCCTGAGTTTGTGCCGGGTGCAAAACTGGAGCAGTAACTAGCGCTGGAACTAGTAATCAGCACGACCATCGTCAGATGGCAGGAGTGAATGGAATAAGCGGTTCCAGGTTTCAGAAGGAATGGGGCAGGAAAAAGCGCTGAAAACAATGTTTTGCTGATATAGCCATAAAAAGTTCACTGAATTAGGAGAGCAGCATATCAGTTTAAAGCCCTTCAGACGGTGATTTTAATAAGCACACAATCATTTCCCAATTCGCCTCCAACGGTGTCACAGGCCAAGAATACGCTGAAATACTAGTGTGTACAGAAGCAACTGCGGGTCCCTGTACCTGCTTTGTGAGCCTTCCCAAAGGCAAAAAATGTTCTCAATTATAGCAACGTTGCTGTAACTACTGCATGCTATTGTAGGTAGGTATATTCCAGATTTAAGTGAAAAGACTGTTGTTATACCACCTGTTATACCAGTAAAACGCCTTTTGGGCGAAGAACGAGCGAGCGAGATAGTGAGCCCTGCACGTGCGGAAGGGCGAGAGGGTACATCCAGCGGGCTTGCGCAAAACACCCTTCTAACCGGTCGCTAGCGGTGTACCAAATTTGAACGCAATCGGCCCAGCCGTTCCTGAGATCTGGAAGCGGCGTTCTGCACGTGCGCACGTGCAAACGGGGCCCAAAATGACTTTTGCACGGCACCCTACTAACTGGTCCCCAACCGTGTACTCAATTTGAGCGCAATCGGCCCAGCCGTTCTCGAGATCTGGAAACGCCCTCTGCACGTGCGCACGTGCAGTAGCACCCTAACCGCAACACATGGGAATGCATTGCCTGGTGGGTGCATACCTGTATGCCAAGTTTCAGCGAAATCGCCCCAGTACCTAATTACCGAGTTACTGAAATGGGAACAAATTTGGCACCTCTTATTGTTGTATTTTGCACGTGCGCTGGGGGTGACCCACATGCATCGAGAGTATCCTATTTTGGGTAGAAAGGATGCTGCTACCAGGGTTGTGCTTGACTCATGAGTCGAGTCAGAAATTTGACTCAACTCTGACTCAAATGAGTCAGATTTGAGTCGAGTCGGATAAAATGTTGAGCTGTTGAGTTGAGTCAGAGTTGAGTCGGACAAAAATATTAAGACGTTGAGTTGAGTCAGAGTTGAGTCAGCAAAATAGCTTTTGACATTGAGTTGAGTCAAACATTTAAAAACACGAGTCAGCTGACTCAACTTTCCAGAAACAGTATATTGCATGTGGGTCACCCCCAGCGCATATATATATATATATATATATATATATATATATATATATATATATATATATATTGTTCATTGAACCGTAGTGCGAATTCTGCTTTTATGAGCTTCCGATTTGTGTGTTCGTATTTTCGGATCGTTTTCTTGAGAGATGTTGATAATTGTCCGATTATATTGGCAAAGGTTTCAGACATAACATGTATACAAAATTAAATTCCTTAAGCTTTCGAAGACATCTACATCTTCATGATCACAAGGTTAAATTGTAAAAGCACAGAGCCTAAGTTTGCTATTAGAATGGAAGGGAGAAAAACTAAATACATATTGTGCGTGATAAATTGCTAAGGCCTCTTGCAGTTGTCACATTCAGTAAACACACTAACTAATATGCCTACATCGTTCCACACTTGGATGCATGACACATGACACATTTTGGTAATATGACACCCTTCTATGCACAGATACATAGATACTCTAAACGTCATATAGCCCTCCTAAATCCGATATCACTAATACCCATCGCATTGTTCAGCTCCAAAGCGTGAGTGTCGTGCACCCCGACTTGTAGAGCTGCTTGTTGATGTGAGGCGAGTACTCACGGATGTACAGCGCCTCCAACACCCACAGTCTTCGCTGGTCATGGGTAGAGCACAGTATTTCGGTATTGTCCACCAAAATTTGTCGTGTGATGTCCTTGTCATGTTCTTTGTGCATGTGATTCTTCAGTGCGCCTTGTTGTTTATGCATTGTAAGTCGTCTGGACAGGGATGTGGTAGTCGCGCCAATGTATTTATCTTTGTTGAGAAGTCTACAACCTTCTTCGGGGCAACTGAATTGATAAATTACATTGGCTTGCTGTAAGTGTCTGTTGTCCTTGTCTCGTGTCTTCTTCTTGAACATGTTGTTGACCATGACGAGATCTGCGGTTTTCCTCGTGTTGTAATATATGATGAGTGTCACTTTCTTCGCCTGGTCTGTCGGCTTGACGTTAGTCAAGATGAGATCTCGGATGACCCTCTCTTCCGTTTTGTAGGCTGTGTTCATTTGACTGCGGTAGAACAGTTTGATTTTCTCCGTTTTCTCCGTTTTGTCTTGACTTTTCTCATCGTTCTTCTGTCCACTTTCCTCGCACTCTTGCTGCTCACTCTGCTCACCTTTCTCGCTCCTCTGATGGCAGGCATCAAGTTGTCTTTTGATTTCATTATCGACGAGGTGATTGCTGTATCCATTGTTGACGAGGATTTGACGAGATCTGGTGAGCTCTGCATGGACATGTATTATTTTTGTATACATGTTATGTCTGAAACCTTTGCCAATATAATCGGACAATTATCAACATCTCTCAAGAAAACGATCCGAAAATACGAACACACAAATCGGAAGCTCATAAAAGCAGAATTCGCACTACGGTTCAATGAACAATGTCTAAATGAAGATACTCTGCCTATCTACACAAATATATATATATATATATATATATATATATATATATATATATATATTTATTTATTCTTTTAGACAAAGACCATTAAACGTAATAGCACTTTCACATTTCGAGAGCTTTGTTTGTGTTTTTATGATCTTATTGACTATTTTCTTGCTGTTTTCGTCAATACGATGTATCAGATCGGCAAAGTTCATGTAAAAATATTCGTTAAAGTTCGACGCGTTTCGAATGTATTATACATTCATTTTCTAGTACACTGTGAGACACTCGTTCAAATAATGCGTACATGGACACGTTTGAAAAACAATATACAGGTCACGAGTAAAATCATAAATAACACTTTCAGTTTCAGCGCGCTACTATACAACAGTAAATATGATCACGTCACACATAGCGCTAGTCGGGTTGGGTTGCTTGTGTTGGTGTTGTTCTGCGTGTTTGTGGGTGTGATGTATGCTGCATTGTACCCCAGAGAGCCAGTTTTTCTAGGCGTGCGTTTTTCTGTTCATTGATGCTTGGTGTGTGGTCTCTGATGTGTATGGCCTCTGTGATCTCTACGCGTCTGGGGTCACGGTTGGAGTGGATGATCGACGTGTTTTCTACCAGGTGTTCTCTTGTCAGTCTAATGTTGTGTTTCTCCAGCATGTGTGTCTTGATTGCTCCCTCCTGTTTGTGCATGGTCAGACGACGAGACAAAGTGGTGCATGTGTATCCAACGTAGCTGATGTTCTGAAGCCTGCAATCTTCAGAGGGACAGTCAAATTGGTACACTACGTTGGTACGCATGAGCCGCTTAGTCTCAATCGGGTTGTTTTTCATGACCAGATGTTTCGTCTTTGTGCTCTGATAGTAAATGTGGAGCATGAGTTTGTCAGACTTGTCCTTGCATTCTACGTTTTTCGTAATGATGTGTTTGAGTATCCGCTCGTCTTTCTCATATTCTGTGTTCATGAAGTTGCGGTAATATAGGTGGTGTGATGTGCCCTGCAACTCCTGCATGTTTGTGTCGTTGTATTTTATGTCAAGTTGTCGTTGGATTTCTGAGTCTATGTCTCCATTGCTGTAACCATTGTTAACTAGGAGCTGTTTGAGGCGCATAAACTCTTCGTGCATGCTCTTGTTGGTGGAGCAAGTACGGATTGCCCTTTTGACAAATGCTCGGATCACACTGGTCTTGTACCTACTCGGGCATTCGCTGTTAGCGTTAAGTGTTTGGCCTGTGTTGGTGGGTTTGCGGTACACACTTGTGTGATACTGGTTTGCACCTCTTTCTACGAGCACGTCAAGGAAGGGCAAAACATCGTCGCGACTTAATTCGTAAGTGAAGGTCAGTACGGAGTTCGATTCGAATTCGTTCACAAGTTTCAGCAAATGCTCACGGTCGTTTACATCCACAAAACAGTCGTCTACATATCGCACGTAAGTGCTCGGGGCGATGTCGGGGTCGCTGAGGACATGATTTTCGACGTGCGCCATGTAAAAGTTGGCAAAGAGGGGTCCCAAGGGTGACCCCATGGCCACGCCTTCCTTTTGGACATACAGTTGTCCATCTGGTCCCCTGAATGGTGCATCTTTAGTACATGCTTTGAGGAGTCTTTCAAGGATATTTCTAGACAAGTTTAGAGCAGGAAGGCCATTGCTACGTTTCTCATACACTTCATCTAAGATAATATCGATCGTTTCGTTGATTGGAACATTCGTGAACAAAGATTCGACGTCGATGGATGCGAGAATCCCACCTGCCTCTGGTTGTTTCGCACGAAGGATATCTAAAAACTCATCGGCAGAATTGATGCAAAATTTGGCAGGTATGTATGGTTTTAACAGCTGATTGAGTCTCTTGGCTAGCTTATATGTGGACGTGCTCACCTGTGATATGATGGGCCTCAGAGGGTTGCCGTTCTTGTGTGTTTTTACCGTGCCGTAAAGGTATCCGGGGGTAAATTCACCGACAATAGTTTGAAAATGGACACCATCAATCACTGCGTTGGCACTTTGAATGTCACGTTTTACCTTTGCTTTCAGTTTCTTGGTAGGGTCTTCTTTTATCTTTTGGAACTTGGTTGTATCAGAAAGAATACCACTTAGCTTGCGAAGATACTCTTCCTTATCGAGTATCACGAAAATTGGAGACTTGTCGGCTCTTCTGATGATGATCTTATCGTTGTCTCTTAACTGCTTTGCGGCTTCCTTCAGTTCTTTCGTTAGTAGCTTGCTGTTCGAGTTGCCTCTCAGTTTGTTGCCTTCTCCTATGAGTTCGCCTTTCAGATCACCCTTGATTACGACTTTCTCATTCTTTTCAAGCTGAAGAATGTCCTGGTATAAAACTTCTAGTTCAGTTTTCTTGTCGATTCCTTTCCTTTTTGATTGAATGTGACAGTTCAGGCCCAAATTAAGGAAATTATGTTGTTCATTCGTCAGTTCAATTGATGACAAATTGACGTGCCCTCGTTTTTGTAGCGGTAAGTGGAAAGTGCCACCATAGATATTCGACAGTTTCTTTGCTATCTTAGCCTTATTTGCATGGTTACAGTTTTCAGCTTTCTCATCTAGACATTTCAGTAACTCTTCTTTGATGCTGGCTTCTAAGTTTCTGTTGTTTAGTTCAGTATATAAGTTGCTTAACTTGTCTTGTATTTGAGAGCGGAGAGATTCCTTTTTCCTCAATTGCTCTAACAGCGAATGCCCGAGTAGGTACAAGACCAGTGTGACCCGAGCATTTGTCAAAAGGGCAATCCGTACTTGCTCCACCAACAAGAGCATGCACGAAGAGTTTATGCGCCTCAAACAGCTCCTAGTTAACAATGGTTACAGCAATGGAGACATAGACTCAGAAATCCAACGACAACTTGACATAAAATACAACGACACAAACATGCAGGAGTTGCAGGGCACATCACACCACCTATATTACCGCAACTTCATGAACACAGAATATGAGAAAGACGAGCGGATACTCAAACACATCATTACGAAAAACGTAGAATGCAAGGACAAGTCTGACAAACTCATGCTCCAAATTTACTATCAGAGCACAAAGACGAAACATCTGGTCATGAAAAACAACCCGATTGAGACTAAGCGGCTCATGCGTACCAACGTAGTGTACCAATTTGACTGTCCCTCTGAAGATTGCAGGCTTCAGAACATCAGCTACGTTGGATACACATGCACCACTTTGTCTCGTCGTCTGACCATGCACAAACAGGAGGGAGCAATCAAGACACACATGCTGGAGAAACACAACATTAGACTGACAAGAGAACACCTGGTAGAAAACACGTCGATCATCCACTCCAACCGTGACCCCAGACGCGTAGAGATCACAGAGGCCATACACATCAGAGACCACACACCAAGCATCAATGAACAGAAAAACGCACGCCTAGAAAAACTGGCTCTCTGGGGTACAATGCAGCACACATCACACCCACAAACACGCAGAACAACACCAACACAAGCAACCCAACCCGACTAGCGCTATGTGTGACGTGATCATATTTACTGTTGTTTTGTAGCGTGCTGAAACTGAAAGTGTTATTTATGATTTTACTCGTGACCTGTATATTGTTTTTCAAACGTGTCCATGTACGCATTATTTGAACGAGTGTCTCACAGTGTACTTGAAAATGAATGTATAATACATTCGAAACGCGTCGAACTTTAACGAATATTTTTACATGAACTTTGCCGATCTGATACATCGTATTGACGAAAACATCAAGAAAATAGTCAATAAGATCATAAAAACACAAACAAAGCTCTCGAAATGTGAAAGTGCTACTACGTTTAATGGTCTTTGTCTAAAAGAAGATTTATTGCCGAAGTTTACAAATATATATATATATATATATATATATATATATATATATATATATATATATATATATATATATATATATATATATATATATATATATATATATATATATACATATATATTAGTCCTGGCTTTGCTGCCAGATTTTTTTCACCTCCCCCGCTCAACAACTTGAGTCAATTTTGAGTCAACTCACTTGACTCAACAAAAAATTTGAGTCAAGTTTGAGTCGACTCATATTTTCATCGAGCCGCTTGAGTCATGAGTCGAGTCAAGGGAAAAAATCAGTTCCTTGTTTGAGTCAGATTGAGTCAGGGCTTTTTGAAGTTGAATGATGAGTCGAGTCGGCACATTTTTTTTTAGTCGAGCACAACCCTGGCTGCTACCCTACATAAATTACCGCAAGTCAATCGCCCAAACGGCTGCTGAGATATGAGCCTCTCAAAATCACTACTTTTGCAAAACAGCTTGAACACCCTTGACTTTTCACGTGGCACGTGCCACGACGGTCACTGAGATGTATCAAAAGTAGTCAATTACGGGGTAGAAGGGATGGGGGCGGGGCTATACCCAACAAAAAAGACCGCATGGGCCAATCGGTCCAGCGGTTGCTGAGATATAAGCCTCTCAAAAGCGTTACAGGCCGGGCCGGGCCGGGCCGCTCATACTGAGGTTTTTCCGTTATATTGAAAAGACTCACTTCGCTCGCTGCGCTCGCTCGCTCGTAATAATTCTCATTGTTTTATGCTTCCAGTTTTCATTACTACTTCTTTAAACCGATAGGTAATGCTTGACGTTACTTTTTTCCTTTGTTTGCGTATTTGCGATCAATATTGTACCTAGGTACACAAAGTTTGACATAAAAATGATAACTCCGACATTTATATTGCCTAAAGGCCTGGCTACACTATGCGTTTTCTGCGTGCGTTTTTTGCAGGTTTGCGTTTTTTGCGTAATATCGTTCTAGAAAAAAGTCATAAATGATGTAACTTTTCCATTAGTTGGATACAAAAGTTAATATAATTCTGATATTAACTAAAATTTCATAAAAAAACATCACAAAACCGTAATATCGTTATTTTTTCTAGAACGATATCACGCAAAACACGCGAATCCGCAAAAAACGCACGCAGAAAACGCATAGTGTAGTCAGGCCTTAACTGTTTTGCGTAGTTACCGAAAACATTTTTAAGTCGAAAGACATCAATGCTAAATGCCTTTATCTAATATCTCAGTAAACTTACAAATTGAACGTTGATGCATATGTATGTACCTAGTCACCGCAATGCCGGGCCCGTAGTGAGACTGCAATGGAAGGATAAAACCATGGATGATATAACACACATATGGATGATTATTATCTCATCCATGATAAAACTGAGTTAAGGTTCAGTAGAGCCGCGACCGGAATCCTGTGCTAAGTAGGTATCTGAGAAATTTATATATGATTGCCCTGTTTTTTTGTTTTTTTTACTCTGAATTCCCCTTGGACGTAAACAATAACACGCCTAAATAGTAAATAGGTTAAAAGTAGATAAGTAGCAATGACTGGTAATATATGTATCTATAGGTTTTCGTGCTAATGGCATAAGACGGACACGAGTTTGCTCATGCACCAGACCCAAGAAGTAGCAAATGCTCAATCCTGACTACCTGCTGTCGAATCCCATTGTGTGTGCGCCTGCGCATTTTCCCGTTTAACGAGAACACAAACATCACAGTGAACGGCTTTGACTACGTGTGACCGATATATATATTCATTCAAACCACGACAAAATGGCGGCCAGTATCAGCAACAGCGCCTTCCAGCGGCACCGCGAGCACATGGCCACTGTGCAAGCAGACCAGTGATATGCAAATGGAACAACACAGAAACAGAATAGAAATGAACACGTCGAAATTCAAATGCAACAAATGATATGCAACAACTGCATGGCGCTTCTCTATGAACTTAAATCGGGGCATATTTTTGTGTTCCAGTAAGCCAGGAAACCGCTTATCCACGGGATCTGTTCGGTTCGGGACGTTTTCACCGGCGTTTCTGATATTAAGCCGGGCAGAAGCATGAGAGCGACATTTGTAGCTGAGAGATGGCGACTGATCTGTCTCCTGTAAAACCAGACGGAAGGTTCCATCATCTGAACAGAAGACGGGCTGCTGACAAGCAAGGCGCCATGTTCCGTGACTCCGGCGGAGCACCTGCTGGTGTCTCCGACCGTTGCGATACATCTTTGCATTAGTTGTTTTTCTTGGAAATTGTAAAGCGGTGCATTGTTATGTTGCATTTGATTTCATACTACATAATTATTTACTATTTTCCGCACATGTGCTTTAAACCCAAAATGACTTCACTACTCTTTAGCCTGTTCCGACTAGGTCTTTTGAAGTTTCTGGCCCTATAGGAAAACTAAGGTCAGGCCACCAGGTCACATGCTTCAGCTCAAGAATGGTCGCCGCTTGCTCTAGAAACCGACTGAATGGCTGCTTCGAATCTTTCGGCACCTGATAAGGGTGGGAGGATGTGCCTAAAAAGTTTAACGCAAATTTCTTATTTTATAGATTGGCGACTTCAGGTTAGGTCAGTTTTGTAATGCCATCATCATACCTGAATTGGCGTGAGAAATAGATTATAAAGCTGTGACCTCGTTCTTAGCCCCTTCTGACACTGTCTTTTGGCTCTATTTTTTTTTTTTATAAAGACGTGCTACCTACAGCAATCCAAAGCGAACGTTGAGTTGAAACCAAGAATGCGGATCGACTGATCTTAACATGTTCATTACCGGTCAGACTACTCCATGACATAGTTATAACTTTTTAAGGTCTATTGCTGTCGTTAAAATTCCACTGGTCTTAAGAAAAAAAAAATGGTAGAATCGATGACATACGAGCGTGGTACAGTCGTGTACAGGTTGATGGTCCCCTACTCTTCATCCACCGGGCTCCTATGGCTTAGCATTGGCAGCAGCCGCCTGGTACCGGTAGGCTGTGCCGCATGACCCGAGAGTGAAGCGGCACAGTCTACCCACGCCGTTTGACATCGGCTCGGGTCGCCGGGTGGAGCGCTTTGTAGACCAGCTGTCGCGTCAGACCAGCGCGGGGGGAGGGGCTCGTCTCGGTGGTTGGCGTGGGCTGGCGAGTGGTGTGGGGCGTGTTGGTGGACCATGGGGGCTGGGCGGGTGTGTGTGGTCACTTGCTGCATTGCACATTTTGCGTCGCTTAACAATTGCATTCCTGTTTTTGCTTAGCAAAATGCACGGAAGACCCAGCGAATATAATTTACTTGTGCATTGTGCAAAACGTGATTTGGCACGGTATCGAGGCAACCATAGGTCTTGTGCCACATACATACATGCATGATATTTAGGCTATACGCTTATGAAAATGGTAGATTGATCGGATTGATCATGGATGTCAATTCGTATGCTAAATGTCGACATGTATTAAATGAACGAATGAATGAATCAATCAATCAATCGACAATCGACATGTAGATATAAAACCGTATAAATGACTCGCAACCACTAAAATCAAACCAGATCCTAACTCGGAAAAGTAGCCGGAGCCCCGATGAGGCTCGAACCGGGACTCCACGTTGAAAGTTTTGCCAATGATCCATCATCATTCCACCAAGCTATGTAGAGCGACCGGCACCCGAAACCACAAAAAAACATTCATTGACTTTGCTGCCGACCTCCCGGCCCCGCCGCCCGCCCGGCCAGACTTTGCCCCGGCCGTGGCCACCATCCGGTGTAGCTCAGCGTAGGAGTGTCAAACCGGCCGGTGGTGAGAGGCCCGGTTCGAGACGCTTCGCGTGCTGGATGTTTATTTCTGTGTCCGAGACTATGCGATTAGTCCACTTTTCAGAAAGATTATTTGATGACAGGTCTGTTTTCTTTCTTTGCTGCAATTCATGAGGAGACCGTATGGACCCTTACCTGTCCTTCCGCACCCCACTTGGGAGATGGGTGTTTGAACCCCCTGGGTTTTGTGAATATCTCTAAAGCGAATTTTTGGGTGGATTACGATCGGTTCTATGCGACAAGTGACCACACACACCCAGCCCCAGGTCCGCTCACTCCCTCCCCACGTCACCCCCGCCCCACACCACACTCCAGCCCGCCTCATCCACCGAGCCGAGCCAAATAGACAGGCCTGACCCTTACCCCCCCCCCCCCCCTCCCCCAGCCGGTGTAACGCAGCGTCCGGTCAAATCGCTCTACCAGGCGACCCGAGCCGGTGTCATACAGTGTGGGTAGGCTGTGCCGCTTCACTCTCGGGTCATGCGGCACAGCCTACCGGTACCAGGCGGCTGCTGCCAATGCTGAGCCATAGGAACCCGGTGGATAAAGAGTAGCGGACCATCAACCTGTACACGACTGTACATATCAGAGGGTTTGACAGAACAGCTGTTTCGTAAATTACAGTGTGTGGTGCTACGTCATAATTGTTTCGTATACTACATGCGTGGTTGAAGCGAATGGTGAATACTACATGCGTGGTTGAAGTTTTACGTAATTTGCATGCATGTACAGGGTCCAGCATAAGTTTTGTCCTCTCAAAAGATGTCCTCTCTAAGTTGCTATATAAGATGCAGCGATTCCTTTTAGCGTCCAGTATGTTCCCCACGAACAGGGAGCTACACACGAACACAATTTGATAAGCTGGCAGCCAGGTTGTGCGGCACAGACGACCTGATTTTCGACCATGCCCGTTTGCGCTGTAACGGCAAGGCGCTGAGGCTGGCCGCATGCTTCTGTCTGTCCAGATCCTGCTGGACGATAGCCCAAAATTCCTCAATCAGGATTAGGTCCGGATGGTAGCCGGCTAACATTTTCTTCTTTCAGAAGTCCGGCATGTTCGATTCGCACCACCGCTGGGCCTCGGCAGTGCGATGACGATGAGATTGTGCACTGTCCTAAATGAAAATGCATGTCGACCTTCCATCGGCCATTCGTCGTCTTAGAAGTGAGCCGCTGGAGGCTCCTGTTGGTAATGAGCCTCGGAGAGCTCTTCCAATAGCGTCTCACGGTCATGTCTGAAGCTGTAACACCCCTTGCGCGTAAGCCGCTTGACCAATTTTGTCGCCAAATGGCCCCGCTTCCCGGCCGTCTTTTTCAATGCGATTTCTTTCACGGTCGAAATGGTGGACGAACGCCCTAACTGGAACGATCAGCACCGCTTCCAGCAGCCGTATACGTTTGTCCCACTAACGCTGGACTGCGCTGGCAGATGTCCCAACTGATCAGAAATAGCATGGCCGCATGCTGTGTCATTTCGGCCTGGAGCATGCCGACTGTCTGGTTCAGCTCCCCAAGATAGAAATTTCAGACCATCATTTTTCGACGCGGCCGTTCAGGCGGACAATTTGTACGAAACTGGCCGTAGCTCGGTGATCCGTGACCCGAGGTCCGTTCGCCACCTCATGTCTTGCGGACAAGGACCGTGCAATGCAGAAGTGCAGCCAGAACCGTTATTCCTTAGGGGTAGAAACGGTTAGAGACCGGAAAGTGTTGTCATATGTAGAGGGCGAAACTTTTCCGGACCCTGTATTTTGAAGGTTGATTTTATGGGTAAAACGTTGAAGTCGGCTCAGACATGATAACGCGTGAGTGAATTTATTTTAAAGAAGTATAAATTGAGTGACGGGACCACCGACTACATTTGGTGACTTCCGGAGCCGGGTTGGGCGGCCCCACAGTCGATATGCTATGATCGAAGTCTGCCAACGCGCGAGGGAATATGTGGCACTGACAGGATAAACGATAAATAAGACCATTAAATCACAAACAATCGTGCTCAACGCTTCTGGAATAGATCATTACATTTTGTGTGCACATTCTTCGCTGCATTGGCTTTCATTTGCTTTATCAGACGATGCTCAGGTATAGGTGCGATGATATTTGTTATTGCACCTTAGCCCTGCTTGTTTGATTATGCTTTGCTATGCTTTCGTACGCGAAGAACTTTCGCATTGATCCACTGTGAAACTGCTCAACACTCTTTTGATGCCCTACGACTTTCAACAAAAACTTAACATCTTATCCTCAGAACCATTCAAAAGAGCGATCAGAGATACGCTGAGAAGTTTTACAGCGAATCAATACATAGGATCGCCGCACAACCAAGCAAGCGGATGCAGAAGGCACGAAAGTCGTGGCAACTTTGAACATCACCTTTCGTGACGGCAATCTCTACATACAGAAGTAATTATTATATAGAGGTGCGCACGGTGCTGTCAAGCTTTTACGATTACGATATTAGTTTACGATACAACCGACAGTGCTTCTGACGGGTCTGGTGCTGGACGTTGGCTGCTGGCTCGTTCAGATGGTGGTAGCCGCCCTCCGTCCGTCGGCCGCCGTGGCGGCTCAGCCCCGCGGGTCCGTGTCCTCGGAGACCTGGAACTGGAGGAACACGATGATATAGGTGATGACGGCCGAGGTGATGGCCAGCACGGTGGAGCGCCGCAGCCGGTACAGGCTGAGGTCGCCCAGCCGGTCCAGGTCGCGGCGCGTCGCCTCCAGGTGCAGCAGCACCTCCTGGTTGGTGGCCAGGTCGGCCGGCGGCAGCTCCAGCAGCCAGTCGCGGATGGCCGACACCTGGTTCAGCATCTTCTGGCCGACCTCGCACGGCACCACCACCGTCACCACGGCGCCCCAGAGACGCAGCAGGATGGCGGGTGTCTGCTGTAGCCCGCCGCCCTTCTGCACGGTGCCGACAATCAGCAGGAAGCTAGTCACCTGCGCGATGAGGCCGTAAAACATGCAGGCGATCAGCTCTGGCGTCATTCCGTCCGTCAGCTGAGCGAAGCTGGCGCATATCTTCGCCTGGCATTGCTTCAGACGTCTGAGCTTAGCTGACTCGATGTACTTCTGTTTCGTCATGACCTGAAGTTCAGTGCGGACAGTCTGAATGCCGCATATGGCAACTTCACCTGCGAATTTCAGTTTCAGTGGTACCAAAAACATTATCATTTCGATCATTGCCACAAGAAGCACTCGAAACGTCCAATATTTGCATAGGAAAGTTTTCTTGCATTGATGGTAGCTGTCCACCTTCAGGAAATTGTTTAACATAACGACAGTCATGGATACGACAATTCCAATCAGAATGTTGCGGAATCGGCGGCTCAGAATGCGATGGGACTCGGCAAAGGTGGCAAAACACTTGCACCCTCTCATCGACCGCTGTAAGCCGGACAGCAGCTTCTGATAGCGACGCCTTCCTACCAAGAACGTGCAGGTCATGTTCAGCCAGGTCAGCACCTGAGTGGCACCAAAAAGTGACGTTTGGATCGCCACGGTAAAGAAGGCCCCCGACCGTCTCACTTGTCGTGCTCCGATGGTGCCGCTGACGAATGCCATGAAGAGCGCCGACACCGACAGAACGACGTACAGCACGGTCGGGTAGATCCAGGAGATGCAGCCGGAGCCGCCCGCCTGGCCGGTGAGCCGCAGCACCCAGAGGATGGCCCACCCGGAGCGCGGCAGGTGCCGCAGTGCCGGCCGCACGTCCTGGCCCTCGGGGTCGAGGTCGGCCGGAGACCTGACCTCGCGGCCGGCCGGCACCACGCGAGAGCTGACCGTCACCAACGTCTTGGCCGACATCGCTCAGGCGCGGCGCGAAGTTTTCCGGAAATGGCCTCTGAGGAAAAGACGTCAGCAGATGACTGCCTAGTTATTACCTACCAAGACAGTAGCGTTCTCTTACTAGAGAAGCAGACGTAGGCAACACCCGACCATTGAGTTACATATATGGAGAAAATTTGGGAGCTAACCAAACACCAATTGTGAGAGCAGTGTGATGATCTTACTCGTTAGACGTGTGTGGTTCCCACTTTCCGGTGATATAACGCGATGTCCTCTCCTCAAACTTGTGTCGAGGACTGACTCTGGACCACCATGCTCCCTGTTCACCAAATCATCGACACAAAAAGTCGATGCTCAGCGAAAGCCCTCTGTCACAAGACTCGGTCAGTCGTTTTGAAGGCCGCCTGTATGCACAACAGCCCACGGGACGGTCCATGGCATTGCTCAGCTATTGCCAACCGAAACGCCAATGACATTAATCAATATTGGCATGAAAGGTAGCGTCGTATTCTCGCATTAACATCTGACACTGCTACGTCAAACACTTACTAGATGGAAATATTGAACGGCTTACCTTGGTGACGGGAAACAGCCCCGCAAGAACACGCTCTTTGCGTGCTAATGGGCGCTACTCGTACAGTCAACATCGTTACCTTGACACTGAAGTCCAGTCTGCCTCTGGACAAAGGTCGTATGCTATGGACGAGCGTTTATCAATTGATGCATTATGCCGGCCCTCCTGCGTTTTCAGTTGATTGGCCAATGTTTGCTTGCCTCCATTCGACTGCAAACGGCATTGCGTTTTCATCGATGGCACCAGGGCTCGCATTCAAGTCCAATGTGCTGAGTTGAGTATGTACTGAGCTGAAAACACAGTTATGACCAGAACTAGTATACCTTAACGGTTCTCCGTAAAATTATTGGCTACCAACTGCCGGTCTTATGGGTATATGTAAAATGTTATTATGCTATCGGCTATCGTTCGCCATCTGTCGGTGAACGGTTAAGTCTTTCGTAACAAGTGGTTGATGCGGTACGAACAAGAAACGTCCACTTTTATTTGGGATATTAATTCACAGCAACGTTTCAAGTCAATCATTCGAAATGTAGTGCATCACATCGTTAGCCTAATCACATCGTTAGCCGGGGCCGTATTCACGGTTTCTGAGGTCGCCCTCAAGGGCTTCTGAGGAAGTGGTTGGTATAGCCAGGCACTCGTATGTTTTCACTTTGCGAACACTTCTCTCTTTCTCCACACTTATAATGCTGCCATGCTACCATGATGAAAACAATGCCTCTATTAAGGGGAATATATCACATTTAACACCAGTATAACGCCTTGAGGGGCGACTAACGGAGCAAGCGAGAGGGTGGGCCTTGCACGTGCGAAATTGCGAGGGGGTACCTCCAACTTGTGCACTGCACCCTACTAACCGGTCCCTAACCGTGTACCAAATTTGAACGCCATCGGTCCAGCCGTTCCCGAGATCTGGAAACGACCCCAGCACGTGCGCACGTGCAGCAGCACCCCAACTCTGGCACATAGATATGCATTGCCTAGTGGGTGCCTACCTACATGCCAACTTTGAGCGCAATCGGTCCAGTAGTTACCGAGATATTGCAACAATTACAAAACTGACACCTCTTCGTTTTGCACGTGGCACGCGCATAAGGGGTCACCCACATGCATCGGGAATAGCCCAATACTTGGTAGAAGGAATGAAGCTACCCTACAAAAATTACCGCATGTAAATCGGTCAAGTGGTTGCTGAGATATAAGCCTCGCAAAAGCGTCCGCACGGCCGGCCGGCCGCTCATACTCAGAAATTTCCGTTAATCTAAGGAAAGACTCCGCTCGCTTCGCTCGCTCCGTAATGATGCTTTGAACTGGGGTAGCGGTTTTGTAGCTCGAGCTGAGACTAGCACCAGTATAACGCCTTTTGGGGCGACTAACGGAGCGAGCGAGAGGGTTGGCCTTGCACGTGCGAAATTGCGAGGGGGTACCTCCAACTGACTTGTGCACGGCACCCTACTATCCGGTCTCTAGCGATGTGCCAAATTTGGGCACAATCGGCCCAGCCGTTCTCGAGATCTGGAAGCGGCACCCTGCACGTGCGCACGTGCAAAATGGGTCCCAACTGACTTGTGCACGGCACCCTACTAACCGGTCCCTAACTGTGTACCAAATTTGAGCGCAATCGGTCGAGCCGTTCTCGAGATCTGGAAACGACCCCTGCACGTGCGCACGTGCAGCAGCACCCCAACTCTGGCACATGGATATGCAGTGCCTAGTGGGTGCCTACCTACATGCCAACTTTCAGCGCAATCGGCCAAGTAGTTACCGAGATATTGCAACAATTACAAAACTGACACCTCTTCGTTTTGCACGTGGCACGTGCATAAGGGGTCACCCACATGCATCGGGAATAGTCCAATACTTGGTAGAAGGAATGAAGCTACCCTACAAAAATTACCGCGTGTAAATCGGTCAAGTGGTTGCTGAGATATAAGCCTCGCAAAAGCGTCCGCACGGCCGGCCGGCCGGCCGGCCGCTCATACTCAGGAATTTCCGTTAATCTAAGGAAAGACTCGGATTATCTAAGGAATCTAAGGAAAGTTAATCTAAGGAAAGACGCTCGCTTCGCTCGCTCCGTAACAAACCAGTAAAACGCCTTTTGGGGCGACTAACGGAGCGAGCGAGAGGGTGAGCCTTGCACGTGCGAAATTTCGAGGGGGTACCTCCAACTGACTTGTGCACGGCACCCTACTAACTGGTCCCTAACCGTGTACCAAATTTGAGCGCCATCGGTCCAGCCGTTCTCGAGATCTGGAAGCGACACCCTGCACGCAAGCGTCCGCACGGCCGGCCGGCCGGCCGGCCGCTCGTACTCAGAAATTTCCGTTAATCTAAGGAAAGACTACGCTCGCTTCGCTCGCTCCGTAATCAGGAGCTTTTAGCCCCAGCGATCACCTTAGCAAAGATACCTATTCCATTTCTCGTTCTGAAAAGAATGCGTTGTAGAGGAATGTGTCACTTGTACATACGGTCATGGCATTGCTCATGGCGAGCCCTAGAAGAATGCCAGCCGCCAAGAATGCATCCACCTGTTACTGAGGCTAAACTTTCAGCCACTCAGCTTGCAGGTATAGGTTGTATCAAATACGCTGTTTTTGCCTACAGCTTCGTACGATTCTATGTAGCTAATTTGATTGGTCAATGCAGCGCTATCTTCCGCTACAAATACATGTAGTACGTACAATGTAGTACGTACTCTACATTGCCTCTACTTAAAGGAACTATCCCACCTTCTAAAATGTTGTTAAAACCAGTTAAATTTTGCCCGACTTTATAGATTGGATGACCAGGAACACGGTTCTGGCATTTATTTTTCATTAAACATCTTATGCCGCGTTCCCACTACGACCGTTCAACATCGTAAAGTAAAATAACGGGAGAAAATCGACAAGAACGGCAAAATCACAGCATGCATTTTTACGATCTCTGCCGGTGGTGGTGGGAACCGGGTATTTGACACGTGTTTTCGGGTGGAGGCATTTGTAATGTTTTGAAGGTTTGCTCCCCATGTTGGTTGGTTGGTGAGGTCGCCAAAAAGTTGAACAGTGTTCAACTTTTTGAACGTTCTTGAAGGTTTGTGCAGATATTAAATGACGCTAATAAGCATTTTTAGGCAGTGCATAGAGCAGGAAGCCCTTTTTGGGAAGTTTCTTGATATTCAAAGTGAGAGGACAAGCAGCAAGACATGAAAGGTGGTGCATTTTTGCGGATAAAAGCTACATAACTCTAATTATATACATACCTAGATGCAGGTAGGCGAGCGCTAAGTGGCGATGAATAACTTAACTTTTCGGCAGGTTTACCGTAGGTCTAGTGCAATTTATTCATTTACCTACTTATGACCTCAAGCGGCCGGCCACTCCTCGTTCAACACACGCAGCTTCCGCCGTCGGATCGTCACTGAGGGCCTCATTCGACTTTCGAGGCTCAAACAATCACAGTGTCTTCTGGATCAAGGCCATCTGGACCGCGCCATGTGATTGGGAAGACCACATGCGAAGCATGCGATTGTCATTGGGCTGTCTGGTCCTTGTTATGCACATCGCATGCGACTCTTGAGTGGATGATCCTCGCTATGTCAGAACAGGTGCGACTTGCACTTCATCTCCCTCTTTTCGTAGCACCGCTCCGGAACTCAGAATCTCGGAGATAAACAAAGTAGCCATCCGATTGCGCGCCAGCTACCAAGAGTTGCATCGTAGATTCAGGTAGACAGGCCTGGGATCTCAAACGTTAGACCAAGTTCTCCTCTGGAAGACCGCTGCATTGTGATGCCACGCCACACTGCAGAGCTGTCAGACAAACGTCGACAGTTGCCACCATCTGCTGTGAACCGTTGTGCTCGAATGCACTCACTTATCTTCATTGAGCACACGGTGTCAGTTTCCTTGCTGAACTCATTAGTGTTTTTCGTCTGTTCGGTTGAGGATATGTCCTCAGGTGGACCAAATGGTGTCTCGTAAATCCGTTTGCAGGACGCACACCTGATGTTTTTGGTCCACAATGAATTGCCACAATAATTGCCTTTATACAATTCTAGCATCGCCTGACGAGATGGCGTGGTTACATGACGATGGTGACATGAGCTGTGACACTGCTGTAAGCTGAATGCCGGCTCAGTATACTTGTACTCGTATACCTAAATCGCTGAACCTGTGTCGGCAAATTAAGTTGCATTGCAGCCTGTTTCAATTTGCTAAATGTTTTATCGAGGATTGCAATAATAAACTGTTAAGAAATCATCGGAACTTGCAGTTTATCGGTTACAGCTTCCCGAAGGTATTCACAGCAACACCACAATGAGTTATATCAACTGCACACATTTTCTCTTCAAAAGTCAATAGATTGTCGTTATCACAGCTGTGAATGCTTTTCGCTCGCATTGTTGATATATTTTCTAATGCTCGCTTGCTTTTAACACGCTAATAAATTTAAAAGGTTTTCTAATTTTATCATTCATTCAGTTGCATGGGTTCTTTTACCACGTCAACTACCTATAGGTATTCTTAACTTTTTTTACAATAGCTTATTGTGCCGATCCCTCCTTCATCATCGCTCCTCTCAATTGGCTTCGTCCAAGCCGTTTGCCGATGTCTTACGATGTTTCCCCATCTTGCCCCGTATACCAGATCTAGGGAAGTGTTCAACTTTTTTAGAAAAGTCTCTAGATCAACGATCTCGTCCGTTTGCTCCCGTTCTTGCAATTTACGATGTTGAACGGTCGTAGTGGGAACGCGGCCTAATAAGGCTTCCCATATTCCAAACACAAACTTTCAAATATGTGACGTCACAGCCCAAAATTACCTCCTTCCCCAGGCAACCCTCCCTTCACCGTTTTTGGTGACTTGGTGACCTGACCTGAAATGACAAAGACCTGAAAGTTTCAGGGAAGGTGCCAAAAGGCTGCCCCATAGAGTGTGCCAAATTTGGCTGCGCTACGCATCGCCGTTTTTACGTTATTCCCGAAAAAAACCTTACGGGGGAGGGTTGCATCATTTTTGAAGGGGTTGCCTGTGCACTGACGTGCTGAGTTCACTGGTGCTTTTCTTTCTGCTCTAGCTTAATTAGATCAAAAGTTAAAAGCAAAAAACTTTTGACCTGTCTTTTTTAGCGAAATTTTTACATTTATACCCCCAAAATCCCCTAAATATTAACCAACATTAACATAGAGCAACCAAATTCGCACAGGGAATAGATCTCCTAGGGACCCATCTACCCTGTAAATTTGGTGTTTCTAAGTGCCATAGGAGTCAATCGCCAGGGGGGCTCGTACCCTCCCCCCCTGGCCGTCCGTGTTATGAAAAAGACCATGGCCTGGCGAGGGCTAAGTTCCAATTCGAATTATTTTTATGTTGAGTTATAACCCAAGTATAGTAATAAGCGAATTTCGATTTGTTCCAGCTGAAAATATATGTGTACTCGTATATGATCGGCCCCTTCTGTAACTCTTTTGAGAGAATTACATCTTCACAGCCGTAAGTTCCTGATCGGTTCTGTTTACCTAGAAATCGACTTCTTGCGATGCAGCTGAGTGACCGTCACAGTACATATAGTCGACTACAGAATGATGTTCCACTCCTCAGAAGCTATCAGTTGACCGGAGCGCTAAGTTGTGCCGTTTATCACGCAATTAAGCGTGTCGGTTGTGACTTGTGAGCATTGGGACAAAGCTATAATCTGTGAACTCAGCCCGTGTGATGCAGCACAGCCTACCACTCCAGGCAAATAATTGCCTTTGAAAAGTGGAACATCATTCTGTAGTCGACACGTACCACGTGCAAAACCAGGGTTCCCGGACTTTGGTAAAGTAACCTCACAAGGACTGGACGGTGGACCACAGACCTTCTCTCTCTCTCCCTCTCTCTCTCTCTCTCTCTCTCTCTCTCTCTCTCTCTCTCTCTCTCTCTCTCTCTCTCTCTCTCTCTCTCTCTCTCTCTCTTTTATATGGAAAAGTCTGTGACTGGGCCGATTCCACTGAAACCTGGCCTATATCAATGGACACCCGCAGGGCGATGCATTTCCATGTGTCACGATTAGAGTGTGCAGGGGCCGCCATGTGTTGCGGCTCAAGAACAGCTGGAACAATTAGGCGTCGCTCAAGTCAGATGGAGGTCTCACATGTTCGTCGTCCAAAAAAAAAGTCTCACTGTTGTTCAGCATTTACCTACCAAGTCCTCCAAATGCGACACAGTGAATTCGGAGTTCGGACCAAAATGAAGTTACCTCAGAGGACCTATAGCTCTATGTGCACTGTGCAGTGACGTCATAATTGTGTGAATGATGAAACATCCGAGTGCTCACAGCTCGGGAGAATAAAGGTACGAAATAAATACGACAAAAGACGTGCAGTGGGAATGAATAGAAAGTCAAAAAGTGATATCAAGATTAAGATGGTACCTATTTGGCCGGTAGTAATGGTATTGAGGCTTTACGTGCGCTTTTCATCAAAGCACTTAAATAGATTTGACAGGCCTAAATACCCGACTACAGGACTGACTAAATAAGCGACCCAAACAAATAACTAGGGTTTCACTTTGCACGTGCGCACGTGCAGGGCCGGCGTCTGCATGCTCGCTATATCTCGGGGGCGGTTGGACCGACCATGCTCAGAGCTGGTTGGACGGCCCGATACTGATCGGTTAGGCTCACCGCTCGTACATCGGCGACTGTGTGTTATTTGCATTTCGAAGCCATGGTAGGCTTTTACCCCTTATATTTTTCGCATTTCTTTTCCATTTCCACTTCAAATAGGTATCGGAAATTCTGACGAAAATGGGTACTCAAGATAAAGGTCTGCAAACAAATTGCTTTTATTGTACCTTCTACCGTACGCACGCATACATTACCTACCTACCTACCTAAAGCCTAGCCCTCGAGCCGTCAAAAATATTGAAACCATTGCAAACTCCTTTAGGTATACGGTTACAAAAAACGCTTCGGCAAAAAACATATTGCACTCATGTTCTTAACTGTCTCAGTCACACTCGCAGCTTCACACACACAATGACAATTTTTCAGTGCAAGGAGGGCGTTTTTAGGAGCCGGTTTCTCAGACAAGCGGTGTCATCGATCGGTGGACGGAATAATCGTGAGGTTGTCACTGCATAAGAGATTAAAAGTCGCCCTTTCAACGATATCACAGATACCCACACAACTATTGGTAACGGTTTCCGGAGCAGAAAATAACATGTTTCGGCTATTTTATTGCTGTCGAGATATTCAAGTTCAGGTGTCATCTGGATGTTCAACGATCAGCATTTTTTATCTGTCTCAGTCCCAATTCTTTTCTGACAGACGCGTGTGTTTCAGATATAGCAGCATTATTAGTCGGACACAATATGCAACGTCAGACATTTATCGGGCACAATAGGTATGCAGCGTCAGAGCTTGAGAAAAAATCGCGTTCCCGCAGATCTGCGACTGACTCGGTGCCGGCGTCCCGGTGTGCAGTGTTTGGCCTGGCCGCCGCCACCGTCGCCACCTCCTCAGCTGGGCAGCGCTGCCGCTGCGGCGGGGTCGGTGGAGCTTGGCTCCGCCTCCCCGCCCCCGGCCGCCGCTGCCGTCGTCACGCAACTCTAATTTTACCAATGATTTTCCGGCAGTACGGCAAACGAGCCGCTCGCGGACGCGGCCGGAGCCGGCGAGCGGCCGGCCAGCCGCCCATATTTCTGTATCATAGCTGCTGTCAATCGGGACGCCTGCTGCATGGCGCTCCTCCGACGTCATGGCGCTGACTGCCACCTGGCGGCGACGGCGACAACTAGTGGGCCGGCGCGGCGGCGCCGGTAGTGCAGTGCGGCCGGCGCGAGGGGGAGGATGGCCGTCTATGGCATCCCTAGCAGTGATTAGTTCGGTGCTAGCGTTTCTCCTGTACTACAACACACTGGACGCGGAGTTTGCATACGATGACAGGTGAGTGCTCTTGAATCTGGCAGCTCGCCGTGCGCCGACCGCGGACGAAATTGGCCACTCCACTCGCAAAGAGCGCTCAGTCACCGGCCAAACGCCGTGTAATTGCCCTTTTCACTGTCGCGGCGCTGTCGGAGGGCGCGCCTTTGTAGTGGTCGGGTGTCCAGCTGCGCGCCGAGCCGAGAGGAGCCACGCGCCGGTCAGCGGGGGGTCGCCGCTGGGTCCCCGCCGGCCGCTCAGCTCGGCCCGGCCTGCCGGCTCGCGTGTGCCGGCGGGGGCCGCGGTGGCCGGCGCGGCGGCCGTCTGCACGCGGTGGTCGCCACTGGCAGCCGAGTGCCGGCATCGATCACACGGCGGCCGACCAGCCGGCCGTCACCGACCGGCCGCCGGGCGAGCCGGCCCCGTGGGCAGTTGTCACCTCCGCAGGGGTATGAGCGCCTCGAGAGGAGTTCCCGTGGGGTGAATTTACGTGAGCAGGGTTCCCGAGCATCACAACTGAGCGCCTGTGATGCTCGGGTTCATCGGAATGGCTATTTCACTCTGGACGTCCCTGTTGAATTTGCATGTTTTTGTTGCGAGCTTCGAATGAGTTACGAGCTTCGCTGCTTTATTCTGGGGAATGGGTAACACAAACTGAAAATGGCCCACAATCGACCTGGATAAACCGCTTCATGCATCGACCTCCAATCGATCACAATGAAGTAGCTGCGATTGATCGTGCTGGTCAAATAAGATCGATCAGATCGGTCGGTCAGATCAACCCAGATCAGTCAGTGCCCGATAGGTGCGAGCTTCCCTGCCATTGGGGGCGCTTAGGGACAGGTGTGCCGACTGGGCTTGGGATTGGTCCTGTCAACCCAGTATGAGGACTCCAGTCCACATCCAGTCCAGTCCACCGACCATGAGGCCTCGGCTGGTCTTTCAGTTCGACCTGGAGGCGGTATCTATCGATACACGATGCCCAGTGGTAGGTGGGAAGCGGAGACAAGTTAAAAAGTTAATTATCTTCTGAATTAGGCCCACAAACGTAATGCTTTTCATTAAAAATATTACGGGGTATGTGATATCTCTTTCCTTCATAAGGCGGAAAGATCTGCAATCATCTTTGGATGATTGTCAGCTCACCCTAAATGGCGAAGGCGTTTCGAGGCTGACCTTCTGACTCGGCCTACCGTCGCGGTTGGATATGTAGGTACAGGGACCCGCAGTTGCTACTGTACACATATATTACCAATTTAGAATTGCGCTATTATTTGCTAAGTACTGGCCATTGGAGAAAGGAAATGTAGCGCAAAGTATGGAGGAATAACACATGTTTGCTCCTAGCACGTATGTTTTGTATAATTCCTCTTACCGCAACAGATATTCTTCCAAAACTACAATCGTGCTATTTTTCCGCGCCGGTTGCCTCCCCAGAGCCCGTCCTTGGTATCGCCTATAGCTTCCGTTCCCGCTACGTGAATGAAAGTCACGTGACTACTACAGGTTTGCGCTCAGTACTAACACACCTAGCCCGAGGGCCGGTCCGTAGCGGGGAGGGGTAGAACGCCTGAGCTCCAGCGCAGTGGAGGTGGTGGTGGCCCGTATCATAAAGAGATAACCGTAAGCAGAACTACAATTGCCGCAGTATTAGTTTATGATCAAGTTTTCTTTAAATGTATTGATTGACAAGTAAGTGCAATGCTTATCCGATATAATAAAACGGTATCCAAGGCCTTGGAAGAACTATAAAACATATTCAGCAACGTATAAATTTATGATACAGGCCATGACCTTTCACCTTGCCTCCAGGAACGACCGCTCAGGAAGCCACATACCGAACGAATCGAGGCCTCGCAGCGCGGCGGCAGAGGAGGTGGATTAACCATCGCCAGATCTTTCGATTACTTATGTTTCCAGAAGAAGGAGGGGGGAGGTGGAGGGTGAGGGCTTTTTTCAACCCACTCACCAATCCTTTCCTTATTAACCACACCGGTTTTGAGTAAACTTTAAGCATTGGAATTCAGGCCAGTGATCCTGAAGCATTATTTTATTTTTGTCGTGCATAAGCTGGGATGACGTGGTCCGAGTTAATTGCGAAGAAACGGTTTTAGTTTCAGAACATTTATGAGGTTAGTCGCGCCAAATAGTATACGTTTGTTGTAAAATGTCAAATAGAATGTTGACGAATGACGTGCTATCCAGATGATGGAATTTATTTGACACAAGAAGTAAAAAAGTGGCATCGTTAGTCATCCTGCATACCTACCTATAAATCGATTCGTCACCTTGGTTCGAGCTCAATAGTTCTTTATGCGGATGATCGGTTTCGCTTTTTTGGGGGGGGGGGCAGTTTATGAGCCAGTAACCACCCTCCCCAGTCCCCCCAATAACAATTGTTGACAAATACTGTGATGGCCTAAAAAATGCCCTCAATTGTGTAACGTAGGGAAGAATGAGGTAAGTTGAGCCGCTTTTTGTTTTTCGTAAGCTACAGGCTAACTTACTGATCATTTTTCTGCGTTTACGGGTTGGGCGGACAGAGTGGTCATTTGCGCATGTAATGGTGGCCAGAAATGTTTCATACCGCTTATTTTTGTACTGAAAGGCTACGTCAAAAATCATCTTACACGTTGCTCAATGCTCATCTTACCCCATGGTCGGGGTAAGTTGAGACACGTCGTGGGGAAAGTTGAGCATGGATAGAAAAAGCGAACCTCTTCTTTTCCCGGGCGCGGCGAAGAGTGGGCTCTTTTATTTACTCCATGGCATACATACTTATGGCAAAGTTTTTTTCCTCCATCAAAAAGTGACTGTTTTAAGCCTTCCAATAACTCGTGAAGTTTTCTATCACGGAAGAAATCATTTTATCCTTCAGATAATCTGCAAATCACTTACAACTTGTGTAATCAACAAAGAAAAACAATTTCCTACCATTTTTATTCAGCAGAAACAAGCACAGCTCAGTTTGGCTTTCGACAGCGGAGACAATGGCTTATCCGGCTCATCTTCCCCCAGGTGAAAATGGCTCATCTTGCCCCACCCGTGGCCATTTTCGATTTATGACACCCGCTAAGGAAAATAACCATGCACCGCAGATAACAACCATCTCATTTTAAAGGCAAAACATGTCTTAGTTATCAGGGGCGATACCACATGTTACCGGGTGCTGAGCGTGAGAACGTTGCCGTCTCACTTGAAAGACTGCAGTATCGTAAGCGAACGGCACATGGAAGCTCAAGTCAATTAGCGCCATAGGAGCTGATAAACATGGGGTGGCTAAACTTGCCCCTTGGCTCATCTTACCTCAGTCTCCCCTATTTGGGGCTCTCAATAGTTATTTGTCTGTTCATTATAAAAGGCGCTTACATTGTTCAAGAAGTTATAGTATTCGAGCTCGTTGGTCTTAAAAACTGATATCGAAGTAAATTAAAGTGCTTCGGGCTTCGGCACTTAAAAACCAATCGATATTTAACCCTCACCAATTTAGGCATTTTTTTTTTCAGCGTCTTACATGTAGCGGAGGGGCGTAGAAACCCTCAGCCATTCGGCCCTTGATAAAAAGAGCCAGAGCTTCGCTGAAAAATAAAAAAGAGCGAGCTGCTCGTGACGAGAGAAATCCGATGATTTGAGGGTCCTGGTCATCGCTGACGAGAAAAAGCCAATTATTTTTATGTTCTGGTCAATGCTGAGATCCTAGGTCACTGGTTGACCTCCCAGATAACCCAAAAGCACGGAAAATTGGGTCCTGCTAGAATTTCTACAAGTGAAGTTTGCTGGGACTTGGCTTGCTTCTGACTCCGAATTTGCACTTGCTTTGATCAAAGATGATGTATCAAAGCATTTGGGGTAGGACGGGTCACGCCAGATCACCCATTAGGCGTTCTGCCGGCTAATGTTAACGAGCACTTACAGCCTTGCAAGATATTGCATAGCCACTATAACTGATACCTAAGTATGCCTAGTTTTCAAATGCTAAAATGGGTGCTAAATTTCAAACCAACACTTCCTAAAAACCACAGTAAAAAGGTGTAAATTTAAGGAAGTTAACCGAGATCATTTCAAGTAAATGACCTTAACCTGAGTTTCACGTGACCTTGGCACCCACAACAATCAATGAGACAAACATTAGATAGTATATTTCACATGTTGTCACGTTGCTAATCACGAAACGACTATGGAAACACACAGAAAATGTGCGCTGACTTTCAATTGCTATTCTGGCCTGACATGATCTTGAGAAAAATAATCACAGGTTAAAGGTAATTTGGTTCAGGGATTTAAAATTCTCAGACAAGACGCAAAAATGATAAGGGCTATTTAATTTTCCGGGAAGATGTAAAATTGATTAACTCCAGGGCACCAAAGAATCGTCGCAATCCTTCGCTTTGCCGCGATTTATTGGTGAGAAACAGGGGGCGCGGTCTACTTACCTCTACTTATATGTGTGGTGAGGGCTAATATTCATTTTATCTGTGTTGATGAATGTGCAACAATTTCTATATGAACTGAGACCAGTCCATATGATTATGTTTTCCTCTCACGGACAATGACAATATAAAAACAATGTGAATAAAACCAAACGTTTCGGACAACAACGTGCCTTCGTCAGTGGAGAAAAATGAGTGTATAGGTTTAACATCGATGAGAACTAAATGCGGCACCGTCTCGGTCTGGCCAGCCGGGTTGCCGATAAAATACACAAATGTCTATAAGCTTCCATGATGTGCTTAAAAACTGCTGAAAATATATCTTTAAAAAAATAAAGGTAACTACTTCATCGATTTTATCGAAAGAAAACATGTATGCCTAATTACTTATTTCTTGCCACTGACTGAGGCACTTTTTTGTGCGAAACGTCTGGTTTTATTCGTATTGTTATTGTATTGTCATTCCCTGTGAGAAAAAAGGATAACTCTTCAGTTAGTAACCATAACAGCGAAACGGCTTATTGTAACACAATTCACTGTGTATACGAAACCTATAAGTCCCTAAAAATAATTATATTTACAACTTTTAAAAAGATACAGCTTTTACAGCTTGGGCAAACAATTTTTTTCTGCATTAAGATAATATTAATTTATCTCCACAGAATATGGTAAATTAGTGCTGCTGAAGTTCGCTTTCGAAGCGTCTCCTCCAGGCATTCCACAGCTCTCGTGCCATTTTGGATCACGGAACATAGCTGGGCGCAGGACAGGTCGTCTGCGAGCTTGGACGGACCACGTGACCACCTCCTCCACCCTCCCTCACTCCCGTCCCCTTCCCCAGCAGGGCGTCCGATCTAACCGCGCCCAAGGCAGTCGGCTCGGTCCGACCCTCCCCATGGTCGAGCCACGGCCCGGTGCCGCCTGAGTTTGTGCCGGGTGCAAAACTGGAGCAGTAACTAGCGCCGGAACTAGTAGTCAGCACGACCATCGTCAGATGGCAGGAGTAAATGGAATAAGCGGTTCCAGGTTTCAGATGGAATGGGGCAGGAAAAAGCGCTGAAAACAATGTTTTGCTGATATAGCCATAAAAAGTTCACTGAATTAGGAGAGCAGCACATCAGTTTAAAGCCCTTCAGATGGTGGTTTTAATAAGCACACAATCATTTCCCAATTCGCCTCCAACGGTGTCACAGGCAAAGAATACGCTGAAATACTAGTGTGTACAGAAGCAACTGCGGGTCCCTGTACCTACCGTCTATTTTCGATCCAACTCCCAATTCCTTCAACACTTTTAATGTCCCAATATTTATATTCTCACTATTCAATCGGCCAGTCCCTCGCTTGACCGTATGGTTCCTTTGAAGTAGACGCTTATTTGTTCATCTTGATCCCCTGCAGTTTCAACGACGTTTTATATGCATAGTAATTGACGGACAGATCTGTCCGTCAATTACTATGTGGGGTTGCTTTCTATATACTTGCCAATCCAAAAAAGCGGGTCTGAATCCGCCTGTGTGAAAGATATTTTCCAACAGTATTTATAGCCGTCCTTGCTGTATTTATTGTGGTTCAGACGACAGTACATCGGTCAGAGCTATCAACTGATTGCACTGAAATGATAAGTTGCACGGGTGACCTCAAAGCGACCGGAAATGTAGCGGCTTTCTTAGGCATTCACTATCGGACGTTTATCTCTTCAGCAGCAGATAATGTAGTTCAACCATTCATGCTATGATCAATCGTTGCCAAATACTATCGTCATGATGAAATTCAAGTGATCGAATCCTAGCCAAAGAACATCGTCGCCATTTATAAGATGTATTTCAGTGTCAATGTAATGTGTGCGACTCGCTTTCAACCGTCAGTATGCCGCGTGTCTGCAGTAGATCGTGTCCATTTTCAAAGCTGAAATTATTTCAGACTGTATGACGCGCCAGTGTTGCCTAGAGACAGGTAGGCTCCAAAGAAAGGTGTTTTGTTTGATACTGGAGCATACGCATATAGTTATGTAGAAGGCCAAGGCCCAAGGGTGCTCTATTTTCAGGAGTACCGTTGTAAAATTTAGACCAATGAATGTCTTCATTAATAATATTAACGCTCGTGGGGTTACATTAAATGTTTTGTGTTATAAAGATAATTAAATGTTTCTCAGTCTTTGTGGGATAAATATTGTTTATCAAGTCTGGTCTTTTCTTGATACATTTATTTATGATTGCTTTAGGTAAAATGCTATGTTTTTGGCGTCTCATATCTTCTTACACTCCATTAAAACAATTCGAAATTTGGGACGTCCATCTGGACAGGGGAAGAGTGCCGAGGAAAATGTATCATCCAATTACTGTCTCATTCACACCACTTCTATCAGAAACATAAGTGCCTCTGACATGTCAGCCCTCACTCGGACAAGTCCTCGACAGTCTGTTTGGGGGCTAATTGGAGGCTGGTACACGCTCTCCACATGTAATGTAGATCGGTAGCTATATTGATGACTTCCAATTGCCCAACTGCGGTCTATCGTGACCGTAAGGAGGCCAGAGGAAAGGGACACGGCTGTTTGTGACCACACAGCAGCCGTGCATTGAGAGATGAATCGACGGCCTCATGGGCTGGACGGACTTGATAATAAGCTGATTTAGATAGCCATGGGTGTGTCTAAAAGTGTTTGACTGTATAAGTATTAATTATCCGTCGCATACAAATAAAACCACTTAATCCAGGGAGTGTCCGGTGGACCGCGTGCCCGTTTGCCGATGGCCAAATGGCTTAACTACAGGTTTGACATACGCCACATGATTGCTGGGATAAAGTCCAATTCGTCCTCAGTAAACTCTACATAATGCTAGTTTGTTCGAAAATATACTCGTAACCCACATTGTTGGAAGTACAACACTGCATTCATGTTAATAAGATAACAGAATGTTTGGAAATGAATGAGCCTTGCGTTGTCAGTAGAATAATGTGAGGACTGAGGACATGTGTCTATATATTAACGTTTTTGATACCTCACACTTCCCCTCATCGATCAAGGCTTAAGTTTGCCACTTAATTGTTCATAGCTATTTATAAAAACACATTTTTCTTATGCTATAACAACAAACAACAACAAAACCTATAAGTTATTATAGATACGTACGCTAATGATCATAGTTCTTTGATACGGATGTGGCCTGTGGCTGCGCTATTAATGCTTTATCTAAATTTATCTGCTTTCATTCACATAGAATTTGTTACTCGTGGATTTCTTTTGTGGCTTTATTAATCAACTTATCATTATTTGCCTACATTATATTTTAGTTAAGTACCTTATCGGAAATTTAATCACTCATATGACCTGTACCTACGCTGGGATAAACCTCATTCCCAAATATCCAGTCGGTTTTTGCTTTACTATCACTCTCATGATCGGTCAACAAAGTATCAGTAACACACATATATCAATCAGTGTCAATTACAGGATGTGATAGCCTATCGGGCTCCAGAAAGGCAATGAGATTACCACTCAGATCCTGGTCATAACGCTCATTGCTGAAATCATGAGACTCTTACCAGAACCGTTGCCGAGAGGGTACAAACTTGTGAACAAATTGCGGGTCTCGCTTTAGATCTGTCCTCTCCGATCTCGAAATATGGTTCATCAACCTGATGTGTTAACTCTGACATTAGCGTCTCACAGACTGGTTTCGCTGGCAACCTGGTGCTGTCATTTATTACAAATACACTTCATTGCTGGTACCGGGTCACCGTACATACACTGCACAGTCCGTAGTATGCTGTAATGTGTAGGCGTTCGATCGTATTGTCCGCGATGGACCCAGGAACACCCAAGGAACACCATCCTAACATCGCAGCGTTATACGATGGCATGACTCGCTCGGCTTTCTCCATCATTTCCGCGCCACCGTCCTCTGTCCATCGCCCACCGTCCACCGTCTGTCATCCACCGTCCACCGCCCATTGTCCTCAATCTACCGTCCACCGTCCACCGTCCACTATCCTTGTCCACCATCCACCGCCCATTGTCCACACTCCACCGTCCTCTGTCCACCGTCCACCGTTTACTGTCCACCGTCCACCGTCCATCATCCACCATCCATCGCCCATCGTCTATCGTCCACCGTCTACCGCCCACCGTCCACCGCCCATCGTCCATCGCTTACTGTCCATCGTCTATCGCTTACCTTCCACTGACCACCGTCCAACGTCCAACGCCCAACGTACAACGTCCAACGTACAACGTCCAACGTACAACGTCCAACGTCCACCGTCTACCGCCCACCGTCCACCGCTCATCGTCCATCGCTTACTGTCCATCGTCTATCGCTTACCGTCCACTGACCACCGTCCAACGTACACCGTCCAATGTACGTACAACGTCCAACGTACAACGTCCACCGCCCACGGTCCAGCGGTCATTGCCCATCGTTAACCGTCCACACTCACAGTCTACCGTCCCTCGTCTGTAGTCCTCAAATATTACTTATTTGTCCGCCCCTTTCCGCCCCTTTCCGTGCCTTTCCATCCCTTTCCGACCCTTTCCGTCCCTTTCAGTCCCTTCCCTTTCCGTCCCCCCTATCCCCTCCCGTCTGTTGCTGCGGCTCGCCGCGGCGGCTGCAGACGGGTCCCCCGGACCGGGCCGGACCGGGCCGGGCCGGCGCTCCCAGTCCCAGGTAGCCGTGTCGCCGTGTAGCTCGTCATCTCCGGCTGTCGGACGACGCGATCGCAGACGCAAAAATCGCCCACCGCGCCGGTCCGGCAGCCGCGCTCGTCGCCGAGCGATGACAGCAGACTTGTTCGCCGGCGGCCGACAGTGAAAATGACAATTTTAATCGCGGAGCTACAAGCGACCGGCCCCGCGGCAGCGGCCGGTTGTCGTCTAACCGCTGGATGACGACACTCCCCGAGCCAGTCAATCACCTCCGCCAATGTCAGCGGTTTCGGTGAAGTTTGACACATACATTTTTAATAATATATTATGATATATCTCGCACCGGTTGGCGAGGAATGTCCGGGTTACACATGAAGTCGCAGAACTACTCAGGGATCACATTTGATCTCACCCTGGCTGTGGCATCGGCCATCATTTCTGCGCAGACAGCCGACTCGCCGCTGTCAATGCCGCCAGATCGGTGCCAGATTGGGGCCGATCGCGACTCCAAACCGGTCTCAGTTGATCGGAACTCTGTGCGCTGGAACTGCACGTGGTCGGTGCCCCCGACACCCCTCACGGAGGGTCCTGCTCGGAGGGACCGGTGTCACTGCAGGGTCGTGTTACAGACGATCCTGTACGAGTGAAGCACCCACACTAATTGAGGGTGAGCTGCAGGGGAGAGGGGCAGGGCGGAGCGTGAGGCACGGATTCGCTGCAGGAATCAATCAATGGACGGTGCCGGGAGATTGGATCTGCGTCCGCCTCAGTGAACGACCTTGTGCGAGAACAATGATGTTAGTGACGAAAGATGAGACCTATTCATTTGTTTCCAGTCGCAATTTATATTTTATGCGGTCACAGCACAGTCCGCTTAGACTTAATGCCTCTGAATTACCTCGTGGCAAATGCGTGTCGTATGATCTAATTCATCTGACGCCATGGATCTTAGACAGCCGACGTTCCTTCTTTAGAACCTGGCTACACGAATGCTCTGCTTTTTTAGACCAACGTCGGCGCTCCGCGTCCAGCCATGCTAAGCCCGTCTACGCAGCTCTGATATTTTCCTCGGCTTATCCCACTGGCTGCCATTCAGACTCCACGCAAAGGTCTGTACGCCAGTAAGATTTTTCAAAACAGCATGCGTTCGATTTCAATTAAAATTGCATGCCCCCGCACGGTGTAATTAAAGGCTGCCAGCTCTATAGATCTCCGTGGCCCGGGCCGCGTTCGGTTCTGTCTGTGAAGCACTGCACAGCCGACTATCGCCTGTCGATCTGGGTACTGGCAGGGCACGGCTCTGTCTGAGTCAGCCCAGATCGGCGGCTCCACAACACCCTGTCGATCCGGAGCTGCACGCAACGTCCTCGGACTCTGCACAGCAACACGCGGCCTGCCGCCCCCGCCCCCGCCGCCTTCCCTGCCGCCCCCGCCCCCGCTGCCGCAGCCGGCGCCGCCCCCGCCGCCGCCGCCGCCTCTGGCACCATAGCGTCGCCTCCGTCGTCTCGCTTCTCAAACTGGGCAAGACCCGACAGAATGACAGCCAATCGCGAGTGGGCCATCCCGTGGTGAGGGCGTCGGTAAGCCGGCTGGCCAGTTGGCTCTGGTCGGACCAAAACGGGCCTCTGTGGCGGGCCCGACCGGTCGGCCGCTGCCAGGGCGGGATCCGAACGCGCCGCGCGAAGCGTCAGATGTGGTGTAGGTGTGAAGGATTCTCGTGGTAACTCACTTGGAATGGTCACGTTTGAATATCGTGAAGGACCTGCAATGCACTTACAGTTGTCAGAAATCTGGAGGCAAGGGTGGTTGCGTTAGACGCTGAGACCTGTGACTTTTGACAAGTGTTGATCTTATGTGATTTTATTCACGCTGACTGGGTTCCGGTGCCGATGACTGATCGTTTGAGTGGTTGAGATCATTTGAGGTTTTTACAGATAGAACCAAAACCCACATTGTATTTTTGGGTTTTTAATCCAAACGGAAACCAATCTTAACCTTCCAGGCGGTGGGAGGACATTTTTTTTGCCCCCCGCCCTTAAGTTTTTTCGATATATCTCGAGAACCGCTGCGCCGATCGTCATTAACATCACTTTCAAGCCAATCCAACGGAGCGACGAGCGACGAATCCCGACTTTCTTTCCCGATTTTCTTTCTGCGTCCCGCCTTCACACTCTCGACTCCCACGTTCAGTGAACCTCAGAACCCGCCCTGGGTCGCTCCTGGGAGTGCCTCGGAGTGACATTGGTTCGGCACTGTCCGCAGCGGTCGGTAGGTCGGTCCCGGCAGAGGGCAGAGAGCCGAGCAGTGCGGCCACAGCTGCCAGGACCCGCCGCGCCGCTGTGCGGATCGGTCTCCGTTGTTTACTCTGGCCGACCCGTGGATGGGCTAAATTATGAAAATTACGGCGGCGGTCAGGGTGCCCCGGGCTGGCCAATTGCCGGGTCTCTCTCTCTCTCTCTCTCTCTCTCTCTCTCTCCTCTCTCTCTCTCTCTCTCTCCTCTCCTCTCCTCTCTCTCTCTCCTCTCTCCGCCTCCTCTCTCTCTCTCTCCTCTCTCTCTCTCCTCTCTCCTCTCTCTCTCTCTCTCTCTCCTCTCTTCTCTCTCTCTCGACTCTCTCTCTCTCTCTCTCTCTCTCTCCCCTCCTCCTCTTCCTCTCTCCTCTCTCTCCCCCTCTCTTCCCCTCTCTCCCCCTCCTCTCTCTCCCCCTCTCCTCTCCCCCCTCTCCTCTCCCTCTCTCTCCCTCCCATCTCCTCTCTCTCCTCTCCTCTCCTCCTCCTCCCTCTCTTCTCTCTCTCCTCTCTCCCCTCTCTCTCTCTCATCTCTCTCCTCTCTCGCCCTCTCGCCCTCTTCCCTCTCCCCCTCTCTCTCCCCTCTCTCTCTCTCCTCTCTCTCTCTCTCTCCCTCCTCTTCTCTCTCTCTCTTCTCTCATCCTCTCCCTCTCTCTCTCCGGATCTCCTCCCCTCTTCTCTCCTCCCTCTCTCTCTCTCTCCCCCTCTCTCTCCGCTCCTCTCTCCCCCCTCCTCTCTCTCCTGCCCTCTCCCCTCTCTCCCCTCTCTCTCCCTCCCCCTTCTCTCTCTCTCTATCTCTCTCCTCTCTCCTCCCCTCTCTCCTCCCCTCTCTCTCCCTCTCTCTCTCCTCCTCCTCTCTCATCCCATCTCTCTCTCTCTCTCTCTCTCTCTCTCTCTCTCTCGATTGTCCTGACACAATCCAATACTGCTTCAGGGCCTGTCACCATACGGCAGAGTCCAGTAAAAATTGGTTTGCTCGTAAGTTCATTTCCCTCCATGCATGAAGAGAAAAAAAAAACTTTAAACCTTTCATTCTCATCTGCATGTAATATTATTCATGTATGAGATGCTCGTGCATCCATGCACGTTCTCTGAATCCTGTCACAGGCATCTCGACAGTCGCCGACATTACGTTCCAGGACAAGCTCGAATGCGGGGAGAAACGTTACACGGGAATATCCGTTCTCATCTGCTGATCTTACTCTGAATTCGACAACCTTTGAGGCTTGAGTCATGACATATAGTGAGGCAAGCGAACTCTTCGGGGCAACATGTCCATAGTTTCTAGGAGGGACGATGACAAAGTGTTGGAATATGTATGACACCCAGGCTACCGAGAGGGCGTTGGCCGGGCATCAAGCCCCACCAGGACTTTCCATCATGGAAATTAGAGGCACTCAGTGTGAGGTCTGGCCACATGACAGGGCACCATTATGTAATAAGTATACCCATCCAATGCCATATCAACACACGGACTGCTCCAATAAACTGCGCCCGTTGAACAATGACCAGCCCCCGGGCGGGCCGGGCCAGCCCAGCGGCGCTGGTGGTGCGGAATGTAAATCAGTGACATTAGGGTCGGCAAGGGCCCTTGGGATGGCATGTGCCTCCTTATTTGTGACGTCTGACAATCGTTTCTATATTTCTTCTAGTCCACCCACCTTTTGTATGAGTCGTCTTCACTCACTCCTCGTGGCAAGATAAAGAAAACATGAAACAACTGATATTTTTAATTTACCTTTAGCTACCTTCTTTGCAAGGCACTGGCACGTATATATACCTGTCGCCATATGCATGCCACCCTCGCCTCCCTCGCGTCGTGCTCACCTTCATTCCTATCGCACTTCCTCAGCCTTTTTTCTCTGGCCACGTCCTCCCCTCCTCCCCCTCCTCCCCACCGTCCGTGGCGCGGCGCGGCGCGCGCGCAGCTGTCGGTCGGCGGCCGCTCTGGCTACATTAGTGTCGGCCGCCGCGGCGGAGAGGCATGTCGCGCCGTCATCTAATGGCCTCATATGTATGACGATCACAGCGAGTGTCGATCGAGATCGTGACTGCTCCACCGACGTCGGCACACATCATGGGAACGGCACCGAGCGCGCGGCCAGCCGGTCCTGCTCAAAGCTGTAGCCGCAGCTTCCAAACGAACTCGAAAAACGTAATTTGTCGTTTTTTACATTTGGGATGACATACCTATTACCTAGTATTAGGAAGAAATGATCTAAAATATTTCCGCGAAGAAGCCAGAAGACTATATGAAGTATCTGAATTATGAATGCCACTAAAGTCATTGAACATACTTTTTTTTTGCTTCGCCCTAGCTTCCACTCACTGACAAGCCAGCTGGACACCGGCCCACTCTCGTCACCGAAGTTGTGTCCGACGGTTAATCCGTCCGTCGACAGGAGGATGCTAATTTTCCTCCGACCCGACCGACAATATGCGTCGGCATAATAAGAGTCACTTTAGCCGGCCGTTTTTATCCGACGGCTGCCGCTCGCCGCATGCTGCCTGCCGGAAACGATGCTCAGTTTTTGCCGACCCGCTGAAACTTGGACACGTTTTTTACGGTTATATTGGGGTGAATTTTTGACGTTCCGCACCACTTGGTGATTTTGCTGTGCATCCGGATCAAGCCAGACGACGGAAAACAGGGAGGTGCGTTTGCATTACGGGAGCGATGGAGCATGAGACATAGATCGTTGTAAACCATAGACCTCTGCGGTATACAGGAGTCTGTTCATGGGAAAATTCCGCCTCTGCTACAAAATTCATTAGCCGCTTGCACACTGAACTGTTGGTGGTCTCATGTCGGCTATCCCCGCAGGGACACTTCTGTCAACGTACCGTGATATCGAACGCTGCTGCGTTGCCACTCTCCTGAATGCCCACCATCTACCGGACCATTTATCTACCAAAGTGTTCATCCGCCTGAAGGACACCCCGCCCAGTGTTCATGGCAGAACATTAGGAAACACCGTAGGTACTCCTTTCAGCCTACACCAACGGCAGTGCTGCGCGGAAAAGCTCCGTCTGTATGCCATCCGTATAGCGGTGACACGCCGCTGACTCGCCAGTAAAAGTTCTCGTGAGCACGGGTCCTGCACATTCCGGCGCTGTCAGCACGTCAATCGCGTCTCAGCTGACGGTGACGGTGGTGACGCCGTCGACACCTTGGCACACTGCCAGCAGGGCTGACCCGCCCACCGTGCCGCGTCCCTTCCTGCAGGGACAGACAGAGCGCGAGCCACGCGGAATCGGGGTTGGGGTGGATGACGCTAGTGTCGGGTGAGTCGGGTCGGCGGTGTCTGGTGTTTCGGAATTCCCGGGTCGACTGTGTCTGTGTCTGGTCTGTCGGGCCGGCTGTGTCTGGTGGTGTCTGGTGGTCTCTGTTCGGCGGTGTCTGGTGTGTCTAGTGTGTCGGGTTGGCGGGCCGTCACGCTGTCTGACGTCGACCGCCAACGTTCCACCGGCGATGGCACATCGGCCGCCGCACCACCACACTTACCCAACCCCAAATTGATACTTGTCCCCCTACACTGGACGGAGAAATTGCCCAAATCGGCCGGCCGAAGGATAAATTACAGATTAGCGGTCCGTCCGGGATGGCCGAGTGTGCTCCTTGATAACACATAATTCGGCCGCGATCGCCGACTCGGAGCCAGGTCTGCCGTGCACGGATCGGCTCCAATGTGAGATCAAACGGAGCCAGGGTCACGGGTGAGAGTCTCAGTTGCTCCCGTTCTGGAGCGAGCTCGGTGCCCCTGTTAATTTTTTTGCCAATCGTTCTGTCTGCAGACTGTAGGACTGTCGTCTACCCTTTGTTTATAAGGTGACGCTGGCTAGAAAATTTCGCGATCATCAAGGGGACACAAGCCAGTGTCTTACATCGGCGCGGGACTTGCATAGGCGTAGGTACAGGACCTTGGGACAAACAAAAAGATCACGCTGTGTTTGGATTCGGGAATCACGGAATACACCACTGAAGACTTGATGAACTCTTATGATCCAGACAGGATGTATTCCCAATAGCCTGGGACCCATAGCACGCTGCATTAGTAATCGACTGGAACGGAGGGTGTTTTTCTTTATTCGCCCGTCTGTTAAAAATCCACCCGAATGATGTCGTGCCTTTCACGGTAGCGGTGACATGCACGGCAGTTGTCAGTGCAGTGCACGTGACATTTGGCTGACATTGAACCTCAAATAAAAGCCTGCATGTGTGGGCTGGGTGGTATTGTTCGATTGCGCTGCATGCGGCCCTATCGTGACCATCTCGCTTCCTGCCAGCCGGCGCCCGGGCAGGTCGGCAGATCCGAGAGCGTTTGGACGGTCACTGCGGGTCACACTCGACAGCTCGGACTTACGTAAGGGTCATCAGGAGGCACCCCCACCCTGCCATGATCCTACGGGTGATACGTGTCAGCTTGGCTCCTTTCTGGCTGGTGCCCGACCTATTTAAAACCGGTCTGCACGCATTCGGCTGGCTTCAGAAACCTTTTCCTCAAACTTTTACAGACCCCAATATGGAAAATGTCGTGGTCGTGGTTGGAGGGAACTCCCCGGACGTTGACCTTGAGCACGGGCTCTCCAGTTGGAGTGAACTGAACTACAGCGGAGGGCAGACATTAGACCTTCCGTGTGTCGTGGAAGGGGCGTGTCACAGACATGAGTTATCCTTCCATGAGATGGTCGTCCGTCAACCCCCACTGGCGCGGCCGTCCCTTCCTCAGTCCCCATCCCACGGGCAAGGTCGTCCCTCCCTCCCCACGCCCACCCGACGGGAGGCCGTCGTCGACCGTCCCCGGCTTCCGCCCACCCACCGGGACAAATGATGACATATAGCGGCCCCACTGTCCTCGCGCGGCCCGCACAGTCCCGCGCGGTCCCACCTGTTCACCTCCCCTCCCTCCCCTCCCCTCGCTGTCCCAGCCCCGCCCGCCCGTAAACAGACGGAGAGACGGCTCGCGCGCGCGCGCTCCTTTCGTGACGTCACAGCTCGTGCCGCGCGGCGGGGGCCTGACAGTTATGGGGCCGCCGACTGCGCCGCGACGGCTCGCCACTTGCCAGAGCGCTGATTGGATGTTAAAGCGGTGTGATTGTCAGTGACAGTGGCAGGGCGCTGTGGAGGGTCCGGTGGCGCGGGAGATGGTGCGACAGCGGTGGCAGTGGGGGAAGGGGAGGGAGCTTGACGGCGATGATGGTGGAGATGGTTTTATTGATGACGGTAGTGGTGTCGATTGCGCTAAGGATTACGATGGAGACGCCACTGCTGGAGACGCCACCGTTGGCGGAGGCGGCTGCCCTGCGCTGCGCCGAGCCGCGCCGCGCCGCGCCGCTCCTCGCCTCACCGCTCCGTAATGACCGAGCGGACATTAGCTGCCGCGGGCGGTTACCGGCGCTCGTTAATCATGCAGCATTATTACAGAGTGCTCTCGCGAGTGATTTATGCGGGCCATGTCGGGACAGCGTCGTCTGCCGTCACTGGCCGCCGCCGCGCGGTCACCTCTCTGGCGGGAGAAGTCGATCGGGCGGCCACCGCCCAGCCCACCGCCCTGCTCTCCGCCGCCCGCCGCCCGCCGCCCTGCCGGCGTCCAGCCGTCCGGCCCTGTTTTTGCTGGCGGTGCGCGGCCGCTGCCGCCGCCCACCGCTGGCCGCCACCTGATCATTTCTGACCGGCATATGCCATAATCTGAGAACATACAGGGTGTCTCAAAAGTTCGTTCACACATTTCCCATGCCAATAAAGCATATAAGAACCGGCCAAAAGTATAAGGTTTTGGTGTCTGTGTGTACACTAGACAAATATGCATGCTTTGACAACTGATTAAGAAGGTTGGAAACCAACCCCTTTGCTGTATCTCTAAAAATATTTGCCCATACCGATTTTTGTTGCTCCGTCAGCTGCCGGAGGCTGATAAAAGGTTACCAGCTTTCAAGCTCTTGCAGGGGAATCCCCTGCAGTTTCTGCGTCGGATTTAGTTTTGACTAGCTCCCCGGCAACATCTGATTTTCCCTGAAAGCCGACAGCTTGCATCGACACCATTCTTGAGTATTTTGTAGGCATTCTCTGGCGCTAACTCCTTCATGAATGACTGGCGCCGACATCCCAAGCGCCATTTTCCTTTTCAAAACGACCCCAGTCCTGAACAAACGGGAAGTGCCAGGAGTAAATTTTTCGCATCATATGGTAGCAGAATGTGTCGGACGTCTGTTTCTCAGACACATTGTGCAAATTTTGCAAATTCCAAGCGCTCGTCATTCCCCATGCCAAGACCTTCGCTCGGTTGCGGAGTGTTTTCCTCGGGAGATTTTCTGCTTTGTAAACGGCCCAAACCTGTCCATCGTGTGGTTTTATCGGGATTTTGTGTTTAAAAGAAAATTATTCGCTGCAGATCTGCCTCTTAAAACTTCGTTAGATAAAATTTTACAATAACTGACACTTTTGGAGGGTCAGGTGTCCTTGGCATTGACGATTTTTGTGTTATTGTCCCCAAAAATTAGCGTTATAGATATTATAAACAATTTTAAATTATAATTTGTCTTTTTACGATGACCTGCACTTTTTGAAAATGGGTAACCTCTGTCTGTGACCTTCTTGCCAGTTTTCAATAGTTATGACCGCATTTTCAGCTGCTTTCCGGAACACGAGTCTGCTGTCGTGCGAGGGTCGTTCAAAACGCCGTTAGTCTCGCATGGTTTCGTCCTTCAAAAATTTTAGCCACCGTTTTTATGAGATGATCATCATGTTGCACTCATCCTCGCCGACACTTAGCCATGTGTCATTTCCGACTTAACCATTCTCATTACTCCTGAAACAGAGAGTTTCACAACATACCCGACTTTGCAACCTACATTTTCGTGCCTGACCCATGGTCAGAGGTGAACCCTTTTTGTGAGCTCATGAAGGGTCGAATGCACTTGAAAGCAATGAGACTGCTTGAGGAAGGTTGTCACCAATGCCCATGCAAAATTTCGACTGTTAATTTCTTTTTGATTCAGAATTATTGACAAAAAAGCATGGCTGGTACCTGTGAACGAACTTTTGAGACACCCTGTATATCATTCGCCACCCTGTCGTTACCAGTGTTTTGTCGTAGTCGGCCGGCCGGCGGGCGGAAGGTCGTCCGGTGGCGGCCCGCTCGGGGCTTGCAGCGTGCACCTCGCCGTGATGCGGCACAACTGGCCCAGCGCGCCACACCACGCCGCGCCGCGCCGCCGTGCCGCCAACAAAAGGCGCCATATAAAATCATACGGGAGTAGCTGGGGCGGCGGCGGCCAGCGGCGTATTTAGAAAATCGCGAAGGGGGGGGCCAAGGGTTTGGAGGGCGCCACCTCACCCAAGGAGGGCGCCATACGGTCGCGAGATAAAAAATCACTCAACGGGGGGGGGGGGTTGGGAGGCGTTTTTTACCATGCCACCAGTTTTTTTTTTGCGTAACCTCGTATAGGTCGTGCTGCATTGATTTTGCATCGTGTGTATTCTTTATACTCCAGGTCACAAAAGGTCAAGTGGTCTTGAAATGCTGCGCCGAAGGCGCGCGAAATTTTTGAAAACAACCTTTTCCTCCGCTTTTTAGGCACGCCTTTTATACGATCACTGTTCAAAGCTCCTCTCGCTCTTTTACCAAATTTGAAGGTATAAAAATACCTAAGGTTTGGTCGGGCCGCTGCCACACAAACTGTATAGAAAGCTTGGCTCATGGGTGTCGATGTATAAAAGTTTATTGGCGGTGGCATATCTACGCACCAGATCACCGTATCGGATTGATACCGGAGCGCGAGATGCGTAAACATCATCCAAATTACCTCAGACCAGCCTTCATAGCCTTCTCACAGGTGCATACAGTGTACCCACATAACCAGTTTCAATCACCGAAACTTCAGATGCCTGCTGTTGCGGCCGAACCTGTTGACAATACTTAATCGTAATACATATAGATGCCATGATGCACGTAAAGTAGGATCAATCCGTTAAGACCAAAGACGTGTTTTATGCATCGTAGAGCGTAGATAGTTTTGGTAGGTATAGGTACTTCATTCATTGTGCTGAAGCCTGAATGCACGTTCATTTGTGGCAGTTTTCACAGGCAAGACATCAACTATGTGCAATAGAACGACTAAGTTGAAGAACATGCCAAAGGAGTAAATAAATGATAGGAGGGCAGCGATCAACGGATGTTGCCAATAGGTAGAAGGGCTGCGATCCACAGGAGGGCGCTAATAGGTAGAAGAGCCCCGATCAACATCCCGAGTTTCGACAGTAGGGCACCGATAGGTAGGAAGTTGGCGAGCAGCAGGAGGGCGCCAATGGATAGAAGGGCAGCGATCAACAGGAGGGCACCAATAGGTAGGAGGGCCCCGATCAACAATCAACAGGAGGGCGCCACCAGGTAAGAGGGTGGCGAGGAACAGGAGAGCACCAATAGGAGGGTGGCGATCAACAAGAGGTCGCCAATAGGTGGGAGGGCGGTCATCAACTGCAAGTCGCCAATGAGCGGAAGGGTGACGATTAAAATGGGGGTGGCAATGGTGAGGAGGGCGCCTTTGCTCAAGAGGATGACACGAACAGGAGGGCGTCTGTGCGGAGGGCGCTGGTCAACAGGAAGGTGCCAGTAGATAGGAGGGCGGTGATCAACAGGAGGGTGCCAGTGGTTAGGAGGGCGGCGATCAACACGAGGGCGCCAATAGGAGAAGGGCCCCGATTAGCATTCAACAGGAAGGACTAGGGAACCAATAGGTAGGAGGGCGGCACTGAACAAGAGGGTGCCAAAAGGAAGAAAGGCGGCCTTCAAAATTTCACATGAGGGCGCAATAGGTAGAAGAGCGCCAATAATTATGAGGACGCCGATCAGCAGAAGGGCGGCAATGTGTAGCAGGGTGGCGACCTACAGGAGGGCGCCTTCGGGTGAGAGGGCGCTTATTTACAGGACAGCGGCTTACATAGGCGACCACCGTTACGCTTAGAGAGCTACAGCCTACAAATGTGGTTGGAGGGCGCCCGAGGGAGCCCTCCAACCGTATTTGGAGGGCGTATTTGGAATGGGCGTCCTCCGAGGGCGCCCTCTATCCGTATTTTCCCTGTAAACACATTCGCGATTGGAGGGCGCCCTCCAGTCGCGATTGTTTTTCGATTCGATTATATCACAATTGCATTTGCGATTGGAGGGCGCCTTCGGCGCCCTCCAATCGCAAAGGGCGCCTTCGGCGCCCAAGGGGGGGGCCATGGCCCAGTGGCCCCCCCCCTGCCTACGCCCCTGGCGGCGGCGGCGGCGGCCGCGGGCGCGCCGTGTCGCCGCCGCGCCGCCCGCGGCCGGGGCGGCGCGTCCTTTGTACCGCCGCCGCCGCCGACAATGGGGGTCGGCCGGCGCTGGGAACGGCCCGCGCCGTGTGCCAATCGGAGACGGCCGCCCGCCGCCAGTGTCACGCGCTCGCCGGTGTCACATGCGCGACAAAATGGGCTCCGTGCGGCACTGGCTGTCGGGCCCTCCCCTCACTGCATGCTCGAGTGGACCGTCCCGGAAGCAGGGCGCTCGCTGCGGTCCTCGGTCCGTGCGCGCCGGCCGGCGTCCACCGCCCGCCCGGCGGATCAATTTATCCGAGCCTCGGCGGCGGCTGGAGCGGCCGCGGCGAGACCGGGGCGGTGTTGGGGCGTGCACATCAGAGAAACGGCGCACCGCGGCCGGCCAACGGCCCTAGCCGTCAGAGAAGCGCTCGTTATTGTTAGAACAATGGCCGTGGACGTCACTGTAACGGCTCGCACATCAGCCGAACGGCCGTTCACATCAGCCGAACGGCCGTTCGCGTCGGCAGAACAACTGCGGATGTCAGGAGGGCTGGGAATGTGTCGTGGGCACAGTGTCGCTGATGTGGGGACACGACGCCGAGCGTTCACCCAAGGAGCCGACACTCTGGGCACGGGACGCCTTATATCACTGGGTGGAGCCAGTTAATTTCAATAGTTAGCACCCGGGATATTAAACGCCTCGGTGATGATATCTTGACAGCTTGACTCTGGGCTGGCCGTTGGTTTTCACGAGCAATCAGCTGTGTTTACTGCCCGCTAACGGCACATGTCATCACTTGATGAAGCTACCAGTGACGGGGCTGTGTCATCCCGTATTCACCGAGCGGGGACTCGTGTCCTGGCCGTGCGCACTGGTCGGTCACCGGGTTATCTGGGGTCGGCCATCGGCGGCCGGTCGGCTGCGCGCACCCGCCGCGATCTTATCACAGATGGCCGGACTAACTAACGCTGCAATTACATGAATCATCGTACGGCGGGCCGTGTGCAGAGCGGCACCGGCCGCGCTCGCCGAGCTCAGACCGCGCCAGAGAGCCACGTGGCGGTCCAGTGTGTGTACTGTACAGGCGCTCTGTGCCTTCCGCTGTGGAGTTGCACCTCCGCCACGTGCTCAGATCGAGCGGAGGTGCTGATCTGACTGATATCCCGTCACGCAGATCTACCAAGATAAACATCAACTCCAGCCAGATATGGTCAAATCCACCGGAATTCACTTCGTCAGAGTTCAATGCATGGCGGCGAAGAGATTTGAGCTTTATATCGCGCCCACGATATTAAGTGCACTATCAATAGCGTCTTATGGATGATAGTCTCTTAGGAAACATTATGTAGGCCAGCACATTGAGATCTTCAAGAAGACATTATAAGGCTTATACCTTAGTATTTTCGTACTTAAACCATCGCCACCGCCCGGCCCTTGCCCGTTGGCTCCGGACTCTGCATCTGGCCTGGCACGGCTGAGCGAGCCCGGCACATGTGCGGCCGATCGTGGCGCATCTGCGGCGTGCTGCGGCGCATCTGCGGCGGTATCCCACCCGGCGCGGTGCGGCGGAGCGGCGCCGGCCGCCGCGGCGCGCCGCTCCGGTCGGCCAAATTACACGGTGCTGGAGAAATGATAGTGGCGGCCGGTCGTCTAGCCGGCGGCCACCGCGGCCGGCCGCGCCGGGCTTTTTACCGGGCCACCTCACGTACTCGGCAGAGCGGGCAGAGCGGGCTGCAGCGAGAGGAGGTGCACGAGAATGCCCACCAGAGCGGGGGAGAAGCGGGCGGGGAGAGTGGGGGAGACGGCAGCTGAGAAGGTGTCAGATGAGATCGGCGGTGATTGCTGAGATGAGTGCGTGTGTGGTGCTGCGACAGCGACGATACTGAGCAGGAAATCGTGCTGCAATCATTATCTGACTGCAATCCTTTCTGATATCATGATATGCTTTTATCAACCATTGCGAAGAGCTCCGCCCCTTCCTCAGCTCGGGAATGCAATTTAAGTGCCACACTAATATCTAATTCGACTAGATGGGCGGTGACCCCTCAATTAGTTAAACAAAACCCCTGCCGGTGCTGATTGCAAGCCACACCTGTGCTCGGCGCTGGGCCACACCTGCAGCGCTGCACTTCAGACCGGAGACCGCCGGCCGGCCGGAGACTGGCGGCTGTGGAGACTCAGCCGGGCTCCCTCACAGACGGAGACAACCCGACAGGCACCTAGCGAGCGAACTGAGTCACTGACAAATAGTAGCACTGATTTCGTCACAAAGTGTGCGTATATGGAGGCATTGCACATCTGAGGATGACGTGTTTATCCCCGTCTGTGCGGATTCAATCTCGGAAATATGCCGTGTTTTGATGTATGTTGCAGAGGTGTCGAAACGTGCGCCGACGCGCGGCAGGTAGTGTGTATTTTTCCCGATATATCCGCGGAGCGCACTCGGGCCGGCCGGTCGCTCGGCGCGGCGGCGGGAGCCGGTTTTTGTGCGGTGTCCGAGGAGCGGTGCCGAGAGGTGCCGCCGAGCCGCCGCCGGCACCGGCGCGCTCTTCGGGGAACGCCCGTCGACCGTCCGGCGGTCCGCCGAGCGCCGATTAAAATAGCTGGCTCGGCGCCCGGATGGAGCGATGGCCCTGTTTATTGTCCATGATGAGGCCGGACGCTTTTTGTGCAGCCGCTCGGTGGCCGATCGTAAACGTCGCTGGCTCGCGCCGGGCGCGATATACGCGGCCCTCGACCGCCTCTGTGCCGGCCCGGTGCCACCGTCAGCCGCACAGTGCTACCTGACGTCAGTCAGTCAGTGTTAACGTCAGCCGCCCAAGTGCCAACGTCACCCACCCACAGCTAACGTCAGTCGACCAGTTCAATATCAGCCGCCGCGGTACCCATATCAAACGACCAGTACAACATCAGCCGCTTAGCACTAATATCAGCCGCCTAGTCCAACGTCAGACTCCTGTGCCAATATCATCCCCCTGTGCCGCCGTCAGCCGTAACACAGTCATTAAGTGCTCATTTCGGCACCTCTGTACAGCTCCTGATAACTGGCTGCTGTAATGATGTTTGCACAATAGAGACAAAGTGTAGACTGCTGTCAATTTACCTGTCCGGTATTGCCCCAGTCGACACGGCGTGAAACAATCAGACTACCGCCTTACGCCTCCGTATCCGTGTTTCCTGGAGCGTTTCAAATGCCGTCTGAACCCCGCCTAATCCTGTTGGGGGCCGCTCGGGTGGCAAATTATCCCGCTTCCTAATGGAGTCGTCCGTCTATCCGGCGGCGTAATATCTGTTGTCACTCGCGCTGCTGGCTTATATCGCGTATGACGTTTTTATTGCACGCTAACACCTTCCGGAGGCCGGCACGGCGTTTATCGCCGCTCATCTTGGCATCCCACTGCGGGGGCTGGGGGGGGGGGGGGGAGGGGGAGCTGAGACCGGTTAGCCGGACGGCAGTTAGGTTCTTTTCGCCCGGGTGCGTCATTCGACCGGCGCTGCTGAGCCGCACGGTCACGGTCAGGGTCGAGGTCTGTGGGGCCGACCTTAGCCCCCTTCCCTCGCCCACTCCCCACAGTGCCGTTAGACGGTACCGGACACGACTGAATGGGCTATGAATGAATACATTTGTGTGTGATAGGCACAGACAGCACGGGCAGCAGTGGCACGTCATCACCGCGATAGCGGCGTGCCAACGGGTGACGCTGCATAACCTGAATCGGGTGGTCGGTGGACTGTTACATCGTTCTTACTTTTTTAAAGCTGTATTTGATTGATATGCTGTAGAAAACGAGATATGAAGCTGTTCATCTACATTCTACGACCTCTTAACCAATCTCACAAGTTCCAAAATATGTGTAAATTTAATCAAAATTGTTATAAAACCATGCCTCCAGCTGACTATCTCACCCTCCAACCACCCTGCAGAGCGGACATTGTACCCCCCCCCCCCCTCCCGCCTGTGCAGTGGGCGACCCCCCCCCCCCCCCGCCGCCGCACACCTCTCGGGCCCGGTGTTATCCATCTATGTTTGGCTGCAGTCGCCGGTCGCTGACGGCCGGGCGTTGCAGTCTCCGGCCGATCGGCTGGCTGCTTACCGCTGTCAGTCACGCCTGCCGCGGCTGCTGCAGAGCCGAGCCGAGCGGACTGGCGTTTCCTCGAACTGTGCAGACCGCCGCCGGTGGTGCGGTCTCAGCGGCGTGGCCCGCGGCCGCTCTGAACCCACGCCCGGGCGGGGTGTGAGCGTCCCGCTTCCCAGATGGCACGCAGAGGATCGGTACCCAAAGGCAGATCAGAGTCCGAGTCGGGATCCGATCAGTCCAGCCTGGAGCCGATCGGACCCGCCTGGATCCGATCGGGCCCGCCTGGATCCGATCGGACCCGCCTGGATCCGATCGGACCGAGTCGTGATAATGGCGCTCACTGGTTGGTATTAGCATTGTAGATGCGGCGGCGAACGGTCGGCGGCGGCCGCTGCAGTTGTCACTGAGGCCGGTCGGACCCGGAACGACGCGACACCGACCTTGTGCCGACCTTGCACTCCGCCACCGGCCTTGCTGAGGTCAAGGTCGCGAGCTGGCCAATCAGCCAATCAGCGTCTCGGGTTCCGGTGCGGCCGGTTCGTTTGCGGTGCGGATTAGTTCGTCAGTTGGTGACATACCAGGGAAATAAGCTAAAATTAGAGCGCTCTATTAATTGCTCCTGCCCCATGTTGAAGAGATACCCCTAAAAGCGTGATCTTTTATCGGCCCTTACGCAGCAAGGCAGTACTTCTCAGACCGGTGGATGGTACCAATAGAAAGACAATGCGTCAAAGATTAACATGAATAAATGAAAATAACATTAAAATGTTAATTAAGCGTAGAAACAAGTCCCAAACATAAGCTAATTATTGCTCCTACCTCGGCGACGGCGCTCCCCGCAGTCAGCGGAGAAGCTAAAATAAAAGCCACCATCCTCCTCCGTAAGTCAATTTTAGAGCGGCCGAGTGGACCGATGCGGGGCCACCAAACTGAGATAAGACGTGGCTAGCAATTGCAAACCGCCGACGTACAATATGGGATGATTACTCTGAAGCTTGAGTGAAAGCATGAGTAGATTGCAAAAAACGAAATGCATAGATTGGTTGATAGATTATGTGGCAATAGTACAATAGGCACAGCTCAATAGATGAAGCCATTTCTATGATGTTGACATTTGACATAACCCTTCCTCTCCTCACCTATGACCTAAGTGCATTGGCAGTTGCCGGCATAGTTTTTGAGCACGAGTGTAATTCGCCATCGGACCGCAATGCATGTTGCTAGGCTGCTGCAATTGCAACGAACATACGAATACTGCCTTCTTTTGTAGACGTTTGTTTTTTAGGCGGTCTTTGACGTACAAGGGGGAATACCTGTCGACAACTTGAGTTTCTCCGAATTTCAAAAACTCCCAGAATTTCAATTCCTTATGCACTGTTGTAGGTACAGCTATGTTCACAAGTTTTCGTTTCCTCCTGTTCTAAAAAGGATGATATTTGTCGAATTCGTGCGTCGCTGATAGGAGGGTGCGTTTAATAATTAGGCCCAACGCTTTCTGCATCCGCGAGTACCTTCAAAAGGGAACAACAGTTTCCATTTATTACACTATGGGACATGTGACAAAATGACCACTGGAACACACATGAAACGGAGATCATATTCCTAAAAATGTCTACAAGCACTTCTTTTCTGACACTTTTAGCAAATACCATCTCAAGTTAGGTGGTTGACAGACAGTCAATGGAGATCTGGGGAGACTGAGTGATGCCAATTCACCACTTAACTGATAATGAGGGCCGAGGGGAGAGAAACATGCAACATGCACAACTGACAACTTGATAAGTGACAAAACACTACCACTATTGCGCAGTGCACAACAAATTACAGCAGCCAGCCCAAAAATACTTTTGGTGGCTAATTGCAAAACAGGTCACTAATAAATGTCTTAGTTGCAGCTGAACACTGCACAATGTTCACACTGTTCACGCATTGAGTGAGATGCCACAGGTGGTTTGAATCACACTTTGGTACAACTGCAAATCTGAAGTGTTGTCATGAGGTTCATGCCTCCATGATCACAGCACTTTGGTTGTGGCTGGCATAACACTTGTAGTCTGCAGAGTTCCACATGAACTGCAGACACCTCATCTGGTGGTCTTCATGTTGCTCAACTTCTTCAGGAGGCAAATGTCGACCACCCAGCAGAAGCATGGTCCTGCAGAAAAGAAAGGTAATGCATAAGGTACAAACATTATCTGCTGAAACAGCCCCTTCTGTTGGCTGTTATTAAACTTTTAACATAACCTAACAACATGTAATCCATGTATATTACATTTGTTGAAGTAAAATACTGCCGGCTATTTCAAAACCAGAAAATGAAATTATATTGAGGCATAATTCACATGCTCAGCTATCAGTATCAAATAATAAATTAATTTAAAATTTGGAATATCCTATAACACACATTCATAGAATATTCTACTTCACGTCACAAGGACTCACAATCTTTGTTGGGTGTTTGATTGACGCATTGACTAAGTTTGTCTTAGGTTTTATTATTGCAAAAAATTCATATTGCATTATTGTATCAAAATACTGCCAGCAATAACAAAACAAGAACATGAAATGTCAATGAGCAAGCCACCTTTCCTAAAAATGGGTTACTTTGAAAAGAATTTTAGTTTCTTTTAAGGAAAAGGAGAAATGAGTATCAGGTAATGAAAACCACTCAACCAGCAAGTGGCTGGGTGGTTTCACAGCAAACATCAAGCCAAAACATATATTTACATTTATCTAACAATTGAGCCATTTGACTACTACCAGGATATGTGAGCAAAATAAGCATCCAATTATCCAATGTTGACTTACTTGCAAAGTTTATGCCTTATGTTATGAAAATGTGCCACTAGAATATGATACTTATCATCAAATATTATTTAATTTACGATTTATTTCGATCGAAACACACATGGAGTTCCGCGCCATTTTCGTCGACGATGAATATGATCGTGTTTCATGAAGAGATAAGGGGTTTCAATGGTCTTTCAAAGCAATAATTTGATGCAAAATTTGGTAGGAAATAATATAAAGCTGGTTCAAATGGCCATCAACCATTTAAAACACCGAAAATACTCACAACTCCGTTCCAACGACCACGCAGCACCGCGCACGCCACACAACTGGCACAATGCCAAAACTGCTGTCACAGCAGAAATGTTTTTTTTTTCTCGATTGCAATTGTGGAATTATTTATAAAACAGAAGATGCTCTTTCCGAAAAAGAGACTGATTTTATACACAGATGCATGGAAAATAAAAAAATCCCGGTAAGTTTATTTGTATTGTTTTGTCGATTTTGACATGCTCCTAGTTTGCAGCCATATTTCGATAAGTTCTACAGGGAGTTCAAAATTATTTCAGGACCAATCTTTTCCTCGTTCATTTTCCCGTCGATCATGAAATTTTTAGAGCGGAACAATTAGTTTCCAGGCGGTCCGAGCGGTTTTCGTGAGAAGGGTGCAAAAATCGGCGTCATTTTTAGAGCCTCGACACCAGCTCAACACAGGACCCTATGGGAGACGGTGAAGTAGCGGAAGCAATAAATAGAGCGCTCTAATTTTAGCTTATTTCCCTGGTGTGTCACCGACTGTCGTCCCCGAGCTCGGAATGTGCGCTGGGAGGCGGCGGACCCGCGGCGCCGCGGCCGTCGTCTGTGTCGCGCCTTCCCGTTCGTACCGGTCGCTCAGCGCAGCGTTCACTGTCGCCGCAGAGGACGCTTGTTTGCACTTACGGCGGGATCCGCGCGCGCGCGTAAAAAGCGGCACAAAAAGGCGCGCCCGCCGGCCGATCGCTGACCGCTATGGATGGTCGCCGATGACAATGGAGCGGCGCGGCGCGGTGCCGGCGCCGCGCCATCCCCCGCCGCTGCTGTCGGTCACCGCCGCCGGTGCAGCGCATATAAAGTGGGCCCGGCCACCGCGGCCACGGCTCCGGCGTCGGCGGCGTGCCGGCGCGGGTGGCGGTCTGTCAACTGTCATGCCCGCCGCCCGCGGCGCCCGCCCGTCCCAGATGAGTTATGGTGACAGCCCACCGGTCCGACATGAATGAACTGTTTTGAGTGGTGTCACTCGCTCGATTGCGGACGTGATGCCGGAGGGATGCCGGTGATTCCTGAACTGAGCTGGGCAGGTGTGGAGAGGACACTGGAATGGTTTTCAACAAAATGAATGGGGTACGGATGATGGCGGAAAAAGGTGGACAGGACAAGGTGGACAAGGTGCTTTTGCCTTGCGGCATCACGATCGACGTGTAATAAAAAATGTCGGAGGGGATATTGATAACTTCCAAAACTGTCAGTTTCCTCATCAGCATCACAGATGCTGACTTCAAACGGAAGTCAGGGTCTAACTATCCAGGCGTCTCTTCCACCGACCTCAAATCCGGTTTCTCAGCGTCTCCTGTCCCTCACTCTCAAGGCTGCACGAAGTCTCCCTGAAATATACTTGGAGCCTTCCAGGAGTCTCCTCGGAGTCCTCCGCATCTGGTGGTCCTTTTCCGATATCCCATCTTGATCTTCTCTTCTCCTCGACGTCTTGCCCTTTTCTCGCCTCCTCTCCCCGACGTCTCTCGTCCTCTCAGCCCCTTCCTCTCGCCGGCACGGTGACACCGGCTCAGTGTCGCGCCAATTTGTCTCGTTTTTGTCCCCGTCGGAAACGCAAACATGCCGGGCGGCTGCAATAAAAACGCCACCCACTTACCCGTCGGAAAACACTGCAATTACGCGCCATTACCGGCCGCTGCTGAGCCGGCAGGTCGACTTCCGCCGGCGACACCCCCATCAGCCGGCGCGCTCTCAATGTCTGCCGCCAGCGCGCCGCTGCACGCCGCGCTTTGAGCCGCCGCGCCGCGGTGGCGGCCGCAACAGCCGGCCCTTTGATGTAACCGATGTGTCCATTTTCGATTTTCACGCCGATCGGGTGGTGGTCACGTGATGTCGGCCGAAGGTCACGTGATGCCGGCTGGCCGGGTCACGTGACGCGCTGAACGGCAGGTCACGTGACGCGCTGAGCATCAGGTCGGGAAACCTCTGATAATGGAGAGTAATGGGCGCGGCGCGGTCGGCCTGGCGATGGCCGATGGCAGGCCGTCATGCAAGCCGACCGCCGCGCCGCAAATTGCAGCTCCGCGCCGCTGCTCGTCGCCGATTCTCGGAGATGGCGGCGGCGGCGGCAGCGCTGGTGGCAGCGGAGGCGCGGACGGTGATGAAATGCGGCTGTAATTGGCGCAGTTTCCGCACGCGGTCTCCTCTCTCGAGTTGGCGGCGGTTAGGATAAGTGGCAGTGTGGTCCATTCTCCTGAGCCACCATCCGCGCATTGCCTCGCCACCCGTACCGACTCGATCTCGAATTTACGACTGGGCGCAGCATCATTACTTTTACAACACCCGGCGGTTGCACTGCATGCCTCTTCCAGAACTGCCGACAGACGAATTTCCGTCCCAAATGATAATTGTGCAGGGACACGAAACGCTGGCCGTCTGTGTGGCGCTGGGGCCGGCCCTGCTGGCGCCCGAGGCAGAGTTCCCTGAACACCCCGCCCTGGTACCGGCTCACCAAGGCCAGACGTTGTGTGAACCCCGGTCGTTAGGGTTCGGTCGCGTGAAGACTGCCAGTTAGATGATGGATTCTCAGTGCGGGTCGGCCTGGCGGTGCCGCGCCGTGCCGGCCGCCCCGCCGCCGCCGGCCGCCACTCTCCTCTGTTGCCGGGGACTGCACGGATGTCTGTAATTAATTCACGAAACTCATAATGTCTGCCGGCTGCCGCAAATCAGCAACTGTGTACCGACGTGTCGGCACCGCGGCATCCGACGGTCGGCGGTCGGGTGCGACCCGGGCCCTCGTGGGTAACGCGGTGGCCGTTCTGGTGGCGGCAGCGGCCGCGACCAAATCCACGGCAAGAGTACCGAGGCTTATGGGTGCCCGACACGGATGTCGGACAGCACTGCTCGGTTTGTCCCTGAGACCGACTGCGCTGCTAAGTTCGCCCGTGACAGCCGGTGTTGCTCAGTTCGTCCGCGACTGGCGTTGTCACTTCACTGCTCAATCCGTTCGTCTCAGACGGTGCTACTCAACTGGCCTGTTGCTGACAGTGCCACAGCGCTGCTCGTTGTCAATCCGTCCGTCTCGGACAGCGCTGCTCAGTTTACCCCGTCCGATGGAGACGGCATCTCCAGTGATGATCGCCCCCGCTCTGCCGCGCCGTGACCGTTACCCAGCAGCGCGCAGGAAACGCTCTAATCGCTGCATGGAGGCGAGACGGCGCGTTTTATCGGCCCGGCTATATTTATCCACTATTACCGTATCGTAAAATAACAATTATGTTCGCTGATACGCAGAACGGTGCCCGCGGCTGCGAGATATCGGCCGCAGTGGACCGACCTAACAGTTTTGTTTACCACGTCAGCGGGAGCTCTGTGAAATACGCGCCCGAGGCGATCTTTTTAAGGGCTGCGATGGATGCGGCATGGCCATTTCCGACTCTAGTAGATGTATAGGCTACCCATTTAGGTACCCATATTTATGATGAAAGTATGAGGTATAACGCCTTTTATCCGATGCTAACTAGCCATTTTTGTTCAAATCGGTCATCCTGCCCATCATGATTTGCTTTTTTGTTCACTTTCGAAATTCAGGTGTTTCTTTGATTAAAAAGTATGACGTTAAGCTTTAAGAGTTTAGGTGTACCTAAATGTAAAAAATAAGCGGCTTATCATAAGACATTTTAAAATACATTTTATTTCATAACATGGGTGTAATAACCAAATTCTCTAACAATTCAACTGCTATATCTATAATCTGTATTGCCCTCAAGAGCTGAAGCCAAAGCTTGTTCGAGAAACCCCAACTTTCACACATCCCCGGTGCGAGTTCCTCCATCCACTCCGGCGTGTCCACACTCCACGCCGGCAGTGGTGACACGGTGTGTCATCGAAGGGGCCAATTTGTCGGCGCCGTGTCACCGCAAATGACGAGCCGCCGGCGGGCTGCGGCCGCCCCCACCAACTCGGGGGCGTGTGAACCCGACTCGCAGAGCTGTCATTGCCTCGCCAGCCAAGATGGCCGCGCCCGTGAGAACCGGTGAGCGCCGAGGCGGCTGGCCCACCGACACAGGGCCACTAATCATCGCTACTCGTGGGCGTGTGACACGACCGTCACAGAGGGGCTGTGACAAGGACTGTCACGCGGGGGAGGGGGGCGCCTGGTCGCACGATGTCGCCTGGTCCGTCACAAGGGGAGCTGTATAGTCGCAGCACAGAGTCGCTAGGCTAGAATGTCGACGGACGGGTTGGCTGATATGGCATGATCGGTGCGGCTAACGTCAGCCTTGCGTCGAATGTGACACTATATAGTAGGCACTGAACTATCGTACCGTGTCGAGTGTCAGCATTCCCATAAATCGCCGATGACGGTGCGTGGTTTTAAAATATTTATCGGAGTCACCCTTTTGACGGGTGAACTAATTCAGGCATTCTAAAATAGTCTGTCTGCATCATGTCCATGAAAGCTGATAAGACGATAAAGTAAATTTTCAGGTACTTTGCTCATCGATTTAAAGAGGAGCTCACTAGAAGCAATGACAATTGACTGCTAAATAATTATCCACTTATTTGTCCACCGGAAAACCGCAATAAATGACGCATGCTTTCGAAACGCATTGCTCTACCAAGTTACCAACTCAACAAGCATCCCCACTTGCCAAATTGCACAGCCTGCGCGCGACCATCACTCAGCTATGCGAAATTAGTGTGAAATGAGACGTATGGAACCAAATAAGGCCGCCGACTTTACGACCGCCGACCAGCTTTGATCGGGGCTTGGCGGGGGACATTTGGCCGCCGTAACGGGCGGTTTACGGCCGTTTAGGCCAGCGCAACACGGCACCGGGGCGCCACGAGCGGACTCCTTCTGGGAAGGGTTAATTCCGGGAGCCGTTGCCGATTTGAGATCGGTGTGTGACGAATGGCGAAACACGACGGCCGTACTTAGCGGGCTCGTCTCTGACATTAGCCGGCCCATGGTGCTGATTAGGAGCTGCAACAGACAGCAGCTTATTGTTTCGCCGAGCCGTTCGTTCAGATGGTGCCGCAACCACTAAGTGCCTTTCGGAGCTGCTTTGAGTATAGTGCACGGCTCCATCCAGTTCTGCCGAACGTTCCTTCCCTGACATTTTTCTCACGGTTTGTTGAAGCCATTTTAACCGTAATTGTAACGTTTCTATAGCCATGTAGAATACTTTCTCCCGAGGGCACCAAATACAATGCTTCGAACGAGTCTTGTCACCAAATTGTTCTCAAAACTCAATGGGAGCCTGAGACCAAACGTTCGAAGTGACGCTCCATGCCTATGAGTCTCCATGTCTGACCCGTCTCGCCATCTGTGTTCCCAGCCGAGCGATCAAGACCAACCCGGACATCCTACCGAGCACGCCGCTCTCCAGCCTGCTGCGGGACGACTTCTGGGGCACACCGCTCAGCCACAGCGGCTCGCACAAGTCCTACCGGCCCATCACCGTGCTCAGCTTCCGGCTCAACTACCTGGCCGGCGGCCTCCACCCCTGGGGCTACCACCTGGTCAACGTGCTGCTGCACTGCCTGGCCTGCGGCCTGTTCGGCCAGCTGTGCGCGCAGCTGCTGGGCGCCGCCTCGCCGGCCGCCTGGCTCGGCTCGCTGCTGTTCGCCGTGCACCCCGTGCACACGGAGGCTGTTGCCGGCGTGGTGGGACGTGCCGACGTCGGCGCCGCCGTCCTGTTCCTCCTCAGTTTCGCCGCGTACGGGCGATATCTGCGGCAGCGTGACGCTCGCGACACCGTGCGGCCCGCGCTGCGCAATGGAAGTGCGTCAGGTCACCACCACGCGGCGCCACTGCCGCCGCCGCCGCGACACTGGCGACATCTGTTGGCGTGCTTTGTCCTCGCCGCGGCTGCCATGCTCACGAAAGAGCATGGCATCACAGTCATGGGCGTCTGTGTGGTGTACGACCTGCTAGTATACAACAAACTCACCACGAGAGATCTTTCACAATTCTTCTCAGCGGTAAGTCTACCCGAAAAATGACCGGTTGCATTTTATGATTATTATTATTATTTCATGGACAGCTCTGGATGGCAATGTGTGTTTACGAGAGGAATAAGAGTTGTCTGCCTTGCAAACAACTCTTTGTATAGCAGTTCTGTTTTCGCTTCAACTGTTACTGTTAGTTCATTTAATCCACATTTTGAGATAGGCATACCGAGACTATTTAATTTTTTGTTACGAGCCCGGCAGGTGAAGTCTTTCCGGACCTACGGATGTTAGGCCGACTTTAAACGGTTACGGATGCATCATAAAGTGACTGTAATAACTAATAGATTTATATTTCCTTTTCATTGGCGTTTGCGTTGTCTGTTCGTTTTATTTATTCATTTTGCTAGGAAGGGATAAACAATAATGTCTCGAATCTTCATGATCAAGCTTTTTTGTATATTCAGATATGATAAAGATATCCTTATAGGTGGCCGTTGAAAGTCGGCTTCGTTTAAAATATGCCTATTTTCACGAATTGCGATATTCAAACATAATTCTAATTTGCCCAAGCATCGCAATCATTTCACCTTGTCATCCGTTTACTCACTTGTGTTGATCAGATAGATAATGTCCCGTGCAGCATAACATCACATGCATCACATGCATTCATTGAGAAGTGTTACCTGTTTTTACTTCTGTGCTTCGTTTGAATGACAGCCTTATCTGTATAATTGCATTGTTGGTAATCGATCAAACGTCATATCGCCGCTCGCATCACGCGGCTGGTCGGCTGCACCGCCTCGCCACTCGGCAAATACCCAATTAGGCACCACGGCGCGCTGATGCCGGCTGGAATGCACACAAAATAAACGAGCGACACCGCGTGTTGACAGCGCCCGCCGCGCCGAGGTGCGCGGATCGTCACCGGCCGCGCCGAGATGGTTAATGTCTTAAACTCGTGGCCAGGAATGCCTCCAAAACCGACAGGTCGCCGCGCTCATCCATCAACTCGCGAAGACTGAACACCATTTATCAAATTAGCGGCGTACGGCGGCCTCTGGGCTGAGAATGATGACGGGTTATGGGTGCGTGATGCGCGGTGAAGTTGTGACCCATGTTGTGTTTCGAGTGTTCAGGGTCAGACTGGGGACATTGTCCCATTGCGTCACTGAGCTGCTGAGCCTTCTCGGGAGCTCGCTGTGATCATATCAAAAGGACGGGCTGACGTCCCATTCGTTGGGTTTCCTATGATTAACTAGTCGGCACAAAAGCTTCCTTTTTATAGTGACGTCGGTCAGGTCCCAGTGAAGGGTAGAATGCAACATATCTGCATGTTAATCGCAAGATTGTCCGCACCTGACGAGTACCTACCGACTTCCGTGCAAAGTGTCAAGCTGCTTAGGATCACAGATCAAAGAGTTTTTTTTTTCTGAAAAGCAGCTTGTAATATGTAAAAGGAATACACACCGTTACCGAGCTTACTTAATCTTAGACAAATGACGCGGCAAAAATAGGGAATGAGCCGGTCCCGAAATAACTTTTTCGTGCGGGTTCAGTATTTATAGACAGCTGATATCCAGTGGATAAATTTACTCCTCTCCCGCATCTGACGATCTCGGAGCCATATTTGGCGCGCCGTTCGAAGCCGACACCTTATCTGGGACACCCGGGACTGTGGGCGACTGACATCCGTCTGTATGGGGCGCGGGGAGGGGCGGCAGGCTGCCCTCAGAAGGCCCCTGCAGCCACCTAATGGCGCCGGGACACGGCCGCGACACGGCGCCGCTGTCCGGCCCGACGGAGACGCCTGACAGGCGACACCGTCACATCGTCACGCTGATGGCGCGATGACGGACGCGGCGCGGCGGCGGCGATCTCACACCGATGGTGTCGCCCTGCCGGCGGCGGCGGCGGCGGCGGCGGCGCGCGGGCCGACCGGCCCCGCTCGGCCGCGCTATTCATGATATTCTACCGCAAAGCCGTGATGGATGACGTCGGCCTTCCGCGCCGCTTCTGGCTCGGCGGCGATCGGCGGCGCACTGCGGCGAGCCGCGGCGCGTTGCAGCGGCCGGCCGAGTGCCGAGAGAGCGCGATGTCGCCGGCGATTTGGGCAGGTGTCGTGCCGAGATACGGTCGCGCCGAGGTATGAAAAATACATCACTGGGATGCCGGTCATCTATCATCGATGCTTAACTACTGTTGCACCTTCAGCGCGCTCGTAAAAGCTGCATAGTGCTTATTGATGCCTTTTGCGAGGCTGGTATTGATACATATGGGGAGTGACGCGGTGGTGAAAGGGGTGCCGCCGGCCGCCAGACACCCTCGTAAAACTGACGGAGCAGTATAATCTACGGCCATTTTTTCGCTGCCGCTCGTATCAATCACAATCGGGAGACGCCGCATTGTTAAACGGTCTACGGGATGTTTCGGCTGCGCTCATCATTCTCATAACCCTGAGCGCCTTATATAATATTTGATGATATTTGACAAGTTTATGTTTAGTGAAGGGCTGATAGCAGCTTTGCTGCCAGCTCTTGAACCCTTACTTATGCAAATGTCTATATTTCAACATTTCGGGTCGATGGTTGTGTATTTTGTTGCTGAAAAATTTCCCGCGTGATCATAAGGATTATCTGGATTGCTCTTCATTCTTCAGTTGCTCAGAAGCATAGCACCTATTTCCCATTCAAGCGTTTGTATTCGATCGGATACCGCTTGCTCTGCTTATGTATGCACACAGGCCTGATGAATCGGTCAAACAGAAGCGCTCGGGTGTTTGCACGGTGCCCTAAAGCACGTGTACTGTTGACGATACAGCCATCGATAGGGCGTGTATAGCTGGTGCAGCCAACTCATGACGGAGTCACACGTGGACAGAGCTTCTCCGGGGGTCACTCAGTTCACCTAACGCTGTCAGGGATATTGCAACCTGAACTCTAAACACCCCGGAAACCGCTCAAGTGCTCAGTGCCAAACTCACGACAAACGCTCAACTGAATCAAAAAGCGTCCCTTAGGCTGCTAAACAAAAACACAGCTTTTATCCTGGCTGCTTTACATATGACATCAAAATAATGGTTGACCGTCAATAGGTATAATCGGAATTAAATCGGAATGCTTATTGAATGGTGGAATTATACGAGCAAATAAAGTGAAAATCATTGAAATGCCCAGCTGTTATGTTTCCTTCAGAGATCTGTTGGGCTCTGATGACTTCATGCATACATGTAGAAAATCCTCATGTTTCTCCAGTCTCTTAACACCCGTAAAAGAACCGATGAATCTCATGAATCTTGTATCCACTGCTGTCCTCCCTGAGTAAAGTGCTGTGTTTTTCGCCACCAATCCTCGCCATCTTCGTCTCAGCCTTCTCTTATATGAAAAACGATGACCACCGACTAGCCGACAATTCATGACTTCATATGGCCGCTGGAGAGCCAAAGTTGAATTGACATGTTCTCATCGACTGTCACACACCGTCTAACTCTCCGATCTGCATTGCACTCCCCTCTCGTCACTCGTCCTTCCACTGACTCTGTGTGTGCCCCGTCTCGTTACAGCGGTACCGGCGCGTGCTGGAGGGCCCCGCACTGCTGGTGGCCATGTCGGCCGTGCTGCTCTCGGTCCGGCTGCTGGTGATGGGCTCTCGGCCGCCCGAGTTCTCTCCGTCCGATAACCCGGCCGCCGACAGCGACTCGCTGCTGGTGCGCACGCTCACCTTCCTGCACCTACCGGCCGTCAGTCTGGGCCTACTGCTCTGCCCCAGCACGCTGAGCTTCGACTGGTCCATGGACGCCATCCCGCTGGTGACGTCCCTTTCCGACCCGCGGAACCTGCTCACCCTGGCGCTGTACGCCGGCGCCGCCGCGCTGGCCGTCTCCGTCCTCACCCAACTGCAGGCCGACCGGCGCTGTTACTACGTGGAGCGCGTGCGCTCCTACCTGCGCACCCAGGACGCCGCCGGCTCCGACGCCGAGTCCGAGTCGTCGGCGGCGTCGGCGGCCGGCGGCGGCGGCCAGCTGGACGCTGTGATACTCGGGGCCGCGCTGCTAGTCATCCCCTTCCTGCCCGCCTCCAACTTGTTCTTCTACGTCGGCTTCGTGGTGGCGGAGCGGGTGCTGTACGTGCCCTCGATGGGCTACTGCCTGCTGGTGGCCGCCGGGTTTCGGGCGGTGCGGGCCAGACTGGGCCGGCGAGGCCGTGCGCTGGTTACCGCGCTGGCTGTGGCGCTGTTGGTGGCTCTCACAGCGCGCACATATGTGAGAAACTTGGACTGGAGGACAGAGGAGAGACTCTACAGATCGGGCATCGCCGTCAACCCGCCCAAAGGTGAGTCCCATTGGACGGCTGGTGGTCTATGCATAGACCATCCATCCATATCCATCCCCATGGGGATGGATAGAATCCGGCTCAATGGCCGACTGGTCCAAAGTAAAATAAGTAGCGAAGTTACCCTGAACTGAGAGACAAACCGTGTTTATTCGAGGTCATGCAGTTACACGACATGGCGGCTAAAAGGATAGTAGTCGAATTCTATAATAGGTCGATGACAATTAAGACAAACGCCTATGTATTTTAATTTGTATACGAGCACCTGATAACACACCAGTGCTTTAGGTTTAAGGCCAGCATATGAGGTATACTCGGCGCAGTGAAGAAGCTCGCCACTCTAAGGAGGATTGTTAGAGCTCAGCCGGTGCCGCGGCGGGCTGAGCCGGGACACTGCAGTCGTGTAATCCGTGGCCCCGATGTAATCAGGGGACACTCATCAGGCGCCGAGTGGCGGGCTGGGCCACATTAGCATGGTGACGCGGAGCCGCCAGCCGGCAGGCGCACGGCCGCTCATTACACAAGCGGCACTCATTCCACCTCGATCCGGGTAAAAATGGCCCGCTGACAGGTCACACGGGGCGAGCCGAACTATCGTGCATTAATGAGAGCTTGCAATCGATTAGCGGCCTAATGTGTTCATTGCAGGGGAGGGAGATATCGAGCGGCGACGGTTAAATGGGGTTCCTTTAAATGTTCGTTTTGACCTTATTGTTAAACAGCTTTTAAGAAGTCAGTTGTCAAGTACATTATATATTTATCTGGGATGTGAGAGAATTGAAAACAAGGAGCTACTATGAGATCGAGTCTGTGATTGAGGGAAACACAGGTGCACGTGTGTTTCTAAAACGGAACATTTTCTTTTTAGCTCGGAATGACGGAATTTCAATGCATGAAAGTTAACGTGTGTAAAGTTGACAAGTGCAATCAATAGGCTGCACCACTGGCGATTCTGCACTGAGGCTCGCCAGGCATTTTATGTTACCGATTCATCGGTTTGCTGCCATTATCGGTCGCTCATCAAATAGTTTCTGGATAATCCAATGTAAAAGTCGTTCTTCGCTGCAGTGACATCATAAGACAGGTACCCGACCAATGGGCGATGGAAATTTAGGGCGTATTTGTGTCCTTGTGGCATGACTTCCAGTGAAATGTATGTCCTGCTCGGCATCGACAGGCTTGGCGTGCAAGCGAAATTTTTCCTGATTTTTAATGTCTGGGGAATCACAGAACGACTGGCGACCTGCTGCACATTGATTAACATGCCCTTTTTCGACCATTTTCCTCATTTACCGATCAGTCGCCTGAAATCAATGTCTGTTCAACTGTATAGCCTGTAGATGTTAAACGTCATGAAAAATTGATTACGTGGAGATCTACAGATTTGTTTGTATGAGGTCGAGACACATTAAGCGGATCCATTTGAAAGTCTTTTCGTGCCGGGCTTGCCCAATTTAAGACAACTGCGCCAATTCTTGAGTTCGTAGACCTGTTGTTTGTAAAGCACGATTAGTTACCTGAGACTCTTTCAGTGCCGTGTATCCACAAACTGTCACATGTCATAAATTTCAAAATTTGAAGCATTCATTCAGTTCATTTTCGAAACAGACTGAACAGACATATTTTCACTGCAATGAACTGTGACATATAAGTCAAAGCGTACCACTCAGCGGACATTTGCATCCCTTTCTGTCCGGCTATAGATAGCTCAGAGCCCGGTCGGCCATAACTCATATCTGGACGCCGACCGACTCCCAGTCACCGTGCACAGTTGCGGCTCGTTGCGGCCAATCTGGCGCACCGGCGGCTGCACCCGCCAGCCACCAGGCCCGGCCGACGCCGATCGTCCATTGAGATATTCCCGCCTCTATTTATCACGCCAATTACTAGCGGAGCGGCCCGGCTTAGCGGGATAATTCGGACGGGGATATGGGCCGCGAGCGATGGATCGCCGCTGCCACCGCCGCGTCCGTCCGGCCGCGGACATGGCGGCCGGACGGTGCACGCGGCACGGCGACGCCCTCATCTGCGCCCCTCGGCACAGCCGCCGCTCATGTTTAACTATGAGCTGCGCGCACTGTCCATGGCACAGCTGGCAGGGTGAGCTGGCAGTGGTGCGCAGAGGGCAATGAACACGCTGTGTTAGGCACTATTCACACAAAACGAAGCTTTCAGCCGGGCGCGAAGGGTTTAAAACACGCTGCTTTAACTTATGTGAAGGGCTCTGGATGTTAACATGAAATGTATATGCGACATAGAAAACATTAGCACTGTCAGCAACGGGAAACGGGGTCGGGTCACTAGGGTGCAAAAGACGATGCAAAGGCGGGGTGAAATTGGGTTATCATGAAAAATTATCCCGAATGAATGTGTTCAAATAAGGAATATACCGACGGCCACACCGATTTAATCCGCTCTGAAATAACTGACCTCACGCGGTGGTAAATCCTCATTGTAAGACAATCATCCAGTTACCTGCATCAACGTGCCTAAAAGCTGTGTTGATAGTGTGATTTTGAATATAAATATCATGAAATTCCTTAAATAGGCAAGTCAACATTCTACTTGTTATGTACGAATACTGGATACACTGGAATACTATTTCACTACAGGTAGAAGCTACAGGTTCACCCTGTAGAAGGTGCTTTTGTTTTCACCCTGTAGAAGGTACTTTTATTTTCATCAAAATATGTCGACATTTATTAAATTTATGGATATTGGACTTCTGATTGCAGTCTGACTAGAAGAGGAGCAGATGATTGATGCAGAAAGTTCTTCGTTCTGCTGCCCTGGAACCCAGACGTTTGACGTTAAGATTGACCCCAATGTGTTCCTTTCGACAGCGTACGGCAACCTGGCCAACATCCTGAGCTCCAACGGGATGAAGGAGGAGGCCGAGCGGGCCTACAAGATGGCCCTCTCGCACCGTTCCAACATGGCCGACGTCCACTACAACCTGTGAGTACATTAGAAACACTGCAGGGTTGACTATGTAACTTAATTGCATATTAATTTGCTTATGAGAGCTTCAGGGCGCCCCGAATAGATCTACATCAGATCTAAAGATGTATATGGTACCGTCAGGACCACTTTGGGCTGGGTTACATATGTATGTGGTCTTTTTGCACATGTGGTCTTGCTATGTATGTATTTTCGAATTTCGATCACACGTAACTACATCCTCTTTGTGCTAGCGGTTTATGAAAGTCTGCTATGCCAGTGTACTCGTATGCTGTGAATTCAGTGAGAGCATGTAGGTCCCGCACTTTGTCCGCATACCGTAGCTGCTCTCGCATGCCGTTCCCGACCGTCAATCTCCCTTTGGATGGTTATTCTGTGTCCGGGAGCTGAGAGGACCGCGGGCCAGTGGGTGCACCAGCCGCGGTCCCGCGCGCTGCCGTCAGGTGGTCTATCCGTGCCCACCTGTCGCTGCTGCGCTCTGTCCGTCTCCCGGCCGACTTCTGGCCACTAATTAGCCGTCTAATTGGCCTCCGCGGGGGACGCGTCATGTCCGCGCTGCCGCCGCCGTCGACCGGTGACCGCCAGCGGCCGACTGTGCGCCTTATCTGGCCGCCGCGACACCGGGAAACGGGAGCGGTACACGCGGGCGACAGCGCTACCGGGCGCGGCGCCTGACTTCCTGAGCGGTCGGCGCCGCGCGCCACGGGCCGACATTCCCCGAGCTGTTAATGGCTTCTGGTGGCCGGACGGCTGATCCGAGTTTCCCGATTTGTGCTGTTACCGGCCGCAATCAGACGTGTATCTGCAAACTCGGTTACCAGAAAGCAGATCAGCCAGTGATTGACGATAAATCCTGATTCCGCTTCATCGAGACATGAAATCTCACTAATAGCTTGTCGCTTGTTCGGGGGCCTCACGACTGGAAGGCTGGTCTGTGTCATGGTCGGGACCGGAGTGACTCGTTTCTCAAAACTCGAGCCCAGAATTAACAACTCGTGGACGTCTGCGGTAGATCGGTAGATTGACGGCGATGTCTGTGTTCCTAGGGGCATTCTCTACCAGGAACAGAAGCGGTACGACGAGGCGCTGCAGTCCTATGACAAGGCAATCCAGTACCGACCAAGGATGGCCAGTGAGTATGCGCAGGGGAAATGTCACTGTCATGCACGCAACCATTTGTCATTGCCAACACGACACATGCGTAACCGAACACAGCTGACAACGCCCGAGGAAAACTTGTAACATTATGTATCTAAGTTTCCATTTTTATTGCATAATTTGGCTATTTTTCCGATTCAAAATTGCACAGCTGTCCAGTGTACCCATCAGTCATCACCACGCGATGCAGCATTCAGATTCCTGACCGTTCACCGCGCGTGACCTGCAGTGGCGCACCTGAACAAGGGCCTAGTATTGGGCCTGTCGGGTCAGCGGGACGCTGCCGCCGCCGTCTACCGGCACTGTTCCACGCTGGACGGCGCCGGCCTCAAGGACCCGCGCACGCACGAGGCCACCAAAATATCTGCGCTGTTCAACCTGGGCCGGCTGCACGCCGACGAGGGCCAGTTTCGCCAGGCGATCGCCGTTTACCAGGAGGCTATCGAACGGATGCCACCGCACTATCAGCCGCAGGTAGGTTCAATGGGAGAGAGGGTTGCTTAATTACCAGTTCAATGGGTGTGTTCCCGGGAGAGGGATGGGATATAATTTTGTCAAAGATGAGCAGTTATATGGATTAGGTGCACTACAGGTGAAAATGTTAACATTCAAGTGGCATTTGTTTGTACAGGTGTGTTCGTCATTGTCTGGCCAGTGACCATGACGGAATAACCGTTCCATTCGGTCCTCTGTATCCGTCACGAAAGCTCCGTGTTTTAGTAAATCTCTCTGTACGCCGAACATCAACAGTAGGCAGATAAATCCGTGGTGAGAACTCGTAAACATTCCCGATGCCTGTGGCTTACCTCATCCAAGCGGATTACAGAGAGATGTTATGATGCGATGGGCCTTGATGCACTTGTCAAACGTGATAACGAACTTCTGTGGTAGCGGCCACGGCGCAGAGTATATGTACTGTTGTAATCTGGCCAGCTTTATATTTTTCATCGACCATCTCCGGGATTATTTGCCGATCGGTCACATGTTTGGTCTGCTACTGGAACCCCGGTGCAGCGCAGAAACCCCACAAAATCTGCTGGTTATCCCCTGTCAGTGTCCTTCGATCTACTGCAGACAATTTTATCTTTTATCTCTCCATCTGCACCGATATTCCATGAAATCAGAGGATTCGTTCCGCTTTCTCCGATCGGCAGAGCCTTTACAACATGCTCGGTGAGGCGTACTTCAAGATGGACAGTCTGGCGGAGGCCGAGCACTGGTACCGCGAGGCGCTGCGCGTCAAGCCGGACCATGTGCCTGCCCACCTCACCTACGGCAAGCTGTTGGCCAAGATGGTGAGTACACGTCCCCCTGCCTCCCGTGTCGCCCGTCGGGCCGGCAGTACCGCGATTAGACTCGCCGCCCGGCCGGCCGGCGGCGGAGCTCGGGGCGCCCGGTCCGCAGTTAACAGGATAAGTGGATCTCCGGGAAGTGGCTGGCTCTGGCCACCGCCGACCGCAGCCGGCCGGATCGCACCGCTGCTCGGCAGGCTGCTTAGCATTTTTGTGCCTACTGGTCGGCAGCGCTTAACCGCCGCGCAAAAATACACAATGCCGTGCTTCGGCCGGCCTCCGGGACGGAACATTGTCACATATAGGCTGTCGTGGTAAAAAATGATTGATGCTGCTGCTGGCGGTAAAAATACTCGACATCCATATTATGTCAAAACTGACGAAATACACCGCTTTGCTGTCAAGGCTGCTACTAGATTATCTTGTAGTTATGTTGCCGATACCCGGGTTCATACGGTGTTATCGCGATTTCACTTTGCAGCTTCTGAACAAACACAGCGCAGTAGCATGGGAAACTCTGCAACTGAAAAGGTCGCCAACGGAAACAAAGGTTGTAATGCTGACAGTCGACATTTAGCTATCGGTTTATCTGGCGTTGTTGCTTATCGGACTTATTTCCGACGGGTTCTGCGCAATTTAGAACGTTTTTGTTCTTAGTGCCTTCCTTGATATGCGTCGCACTGAAACTGTAACGCAAAACCTGTCTTTTGTGAATCACCTAGACAGTAATTATGCATTAAGTGTCAACGCTTGTTTTTTGCCAAGCCGATACCAATACGTTCTGTGTCTACTGTGAATCGAACACCGACAGTATTAAGTCGACGTTCCCCATGCTGACCGGGGTCTGTCTGCCACACAGGGCCGTCCTGCGGAAGCCGAGACGTGGTTCGTCAAGGCGATGGAGCTGTCGCCCAACGATCCGGTCGTGTACCAACACTATGGTGAGTGTGGCATTCTCCAGCACCTTCACCGTCACCAGAGAGTCGCTCTGAGCACCACGCAGTGCTATGTGCCATATGCAGTTATACGATAACGCTGTGCGGTCTCGCTAAATGCTGGTAACATATAGCGAAACTGAGTAAGACATGGGCGTTTTTAGCAACAAAGGCGTTATCACGACTCTTGAACACCCTCCAAATATTTGCAAAGGGATGCTTATCGTGGTCCCGTGTCAACCCTGAGCATCAACGAAGGGAAAAGAGGAGCGCACAGACGTGAATTGTAGCGTAAATCGCACGGTATCGTTGAAATAACTGGTGACTGCAGTGCTCACTAGCACACTATCACCGGACTCGCTGGCGACTGCAGTACTGCATAGAACAATAACACCGGTGTAGTGGAAACTGCAACGGCACATGTTACACTATCACCAAAAGCGTATTCAATGTCGAGAAACGCAGCGGCGGGTAACTCCAATCGTGACCGTTACATTAACGCCTTATGAGTGGACACTTCAGCTTCGCTCTGCATGTGTTAGTTTTCATGCTGCCCGTCACCACCGTTGCAGTGGGTGTTTGTTTGGGGCACCGCCAACAACACTGAAAATACATCGCATGCGTGCTATCTACGAAGCAAACTATTCGGATCGAATACGCGGAACTTCGTAAAGGAAACAAGTTCAGCTAAACCAAGCAAATGCTCACTTAGGGAATGTTTTAGACTCAAGGATCGCATCCCTAAACCACTTCATTTACATTTCAACCGCTTGAACTTCAGCTTTATGATCTTCAAGCACTTACAAGCGGCCAATCCATAGTCCTTGCAGAAGTGTATTTTCAAAGTCGTGATTTTTCACATAATATTGCCGTAAGTCACCAACATTTGACGCAAGAGCTCAAGGATAAACGGTTTGCATCATTGTCTCAGGGATGACCTCATGCGGCGTCAGTACATAGGTACCGGTCAGGCGGTACCCACACGTGCCACCATCATCAACCCTCCAGTCGGCCGGTCAAAGGGCCTATCTGGACCGGCATCGAACAAAGTAGAAAGGTGTCAACCACTTCTTTTCGTGCTTCTTTGATAAGCCTAGCGTGAGCATAACAAAGAATTTGCTCAAAGAAGGTATTACCCGCTTGTTCCTTGTAGACGGCCAATGCCCAGCATGATGAAATAAAACGGCATATGTGCATACATTATTTCTTGTGGTCGGTTTCTTCACCCAAAAGGAGACTCCGAAGTGTAGGATCCGACAGGTCCTTGTTCTGTTCTTTTCATCAACGTCAAACTAAGCATGCGAAAGGCGAGTAACAGCTATACGTGTTAATCTAGCCCTCGTCCAGTGGACATTCCCCGGATTTATGTTAATTTTCCCGTGATAACCCTCCAAAGCCTCTTCAATGTCGCCTGTATTAAAGCAAAGTAAGGAAACCGTTGCCTCTCATGTCTTTCTATCCTAATTCCTTTCGTTATCTTTTTTACTTTCACTCAAACACAACGGTAGCTGTCAATCGATGCTTGCATTAAGCCATCATTTCCTAAGGACAAACTAAGGTCCGTGTCGCATTTGTTCAGCCTTTATGTTCGATTGCAATGGCGCTCAACATCATGGCGCTCAGCATCAACAATTTGACTAAAGATCATCCCAAATTTCGGTCTATATTCGAACAGCTATCTTAACCACTGACATTTGTCGTGCTGCTCTATTCCCTTCACCCGATGACAGCTGTCGGTCCATCTCCGTTCAGCCATCAATCAGTTTCCCTCATCTGATGACATATGTCGATCCTTTTCCATGCTACAGTAACACGTTATTCATTTTCCATTGGCTTTGCCCTGTCAGTTTCCATACTCCAACGTTCCACCAACCAGCTCCAGCCTCCACAGCGCAGGTCGCCGCAGTGACACGGTCGGCCGCCCGGCGACACAGCCAGTCGGCCATTCGTGACACAAAATCGAAGAAATTAAAAAGCACTTAGGGTCGAGTCCGTGGGAGAGGCGGTGCCGTGATGACTGTAATCGGGCGTACGATTAGCCGGGCCGGGCCGCCGCCGGGCCGCGCGGCGCCGCACCATTTGCATATTACCGCACCGCGGCCCACGGCACGGTGGGAAGATGGCCCGACGGCCGGCTGACAGAGCCGGCCGGGCGACCTGACGGTCAGGTGACAGACGGAGCCGCACCTGACGGTCAGATGACGGACAGAGCCGCGCGACCTGACGGTCAGGTGTCAGACAGACCCGCTACCTGAGGACCAGGTGACTGCTAGAGGCGCGGGAATATGACAGGTGACAGTTTGGAGACCGGGATATGACTGATGACAGCTTGGAGACCGGGGATCTGACGAGTACGGACCGGGGCAAGGTTTGTAGTTGATAAATAACAACTGGGGAATGAAAAGATGACAGCTGGGCATAGGTTATCTGTCAGAAGACGGGTCTCGGCGATCAGGTAGTTAGGCGCTCGGCCCTCCGGCAGTTCGCAATTAGGGCGAGGAGTTTTGACAGATGCCAGCTGACCACTCTGAAATCTGACAGATGACAGCTGCTGGGCTGGGAACCTTATACCAGGCAGCAGGGTGGGTTAACTGCTGCGACTGACTGAATATCTCAATGAGTCACCGAGTTTACCAGTGCCAACCACCATACAAAATTTTCAGATACGAAATTTTAGTTTTCATCGTTTGATGACGTTCCAAAAAATCTGCCTTTGCCTCCTTCTGCACTAAGGACGATTTCGACTGGTCATCTGAAATATTTAGCAGTCCTGAGCCTACCTGAGTTTAGTGTTCGCCCAGTCGTCTCCTTTTCACATATGGTCCCGGGTTTCACCACATGACCCGACTTTCAGCGACCCGACCGCCCACATGTCACGTGGAGGGAAAGCCAGCCAGCCAAACAAACTGCTCATTACCCGTGGATTTGCATTTACGGTGCGCACTTATAGGTCGAGAAAACTCAGTGGCAGATGCTAGTCTGGCTATGCTAACAGGCGCTTCAATGTCCTGCATTCACTGACAATGTTCTTAGTGCTTAACAAAGTCTCGGAGAGGCACTCGGGAAGGTGGTCTTTCAGCATTCGTTTTTAGTTCTTCCGAATGCCATTATGGAACTTTCTCTGCCAGACGAGGGTACAGCATAATAAGAAAAAGTTACCATGCTTCTCTTTTGGTACAGCTCTAGTGCTTTATTTCACTTGGTATTCGCGGATGTAGGGTAGAAGCGTCCGCTACATTGACCATCAGCCTGACCCATCAGCAGCTTTAAAAAGGGGATTTATCTTCTTATTGCATCACTCAAGATGTGGAGATGCACATAATGGAATGAAACTGCCGCTACATCTCATGGTTCAAGGCAATTCTGATTAATAGTTATTCACTATACGTTGGACAATAAATGTTCGGTTAGAACCTGCAGTTAATGAATCATGACACCACCTGTTATGGTCGATCGGCAAACTATTGTCCACTTTCCTTGGTCTGGACGGCGAAAATCTCTTCTTGTTTGGAAACAATGCCCTCTGAATAAAAGAACACATGCAACCGTCGTCACACTTCCGGAGGTGACACTAGCAGGGAAAACCTGCCGGGGCGCGCCACAGTAGCTACTAGCACATGTTCCTCCGAGCTGCAAACCTTGCCGAGGACGTAAATCATCGCCACCGAGCCGCGAGCGGCCGCCAGTTTCTGGAAATCGCCGCCATCTGAGGTTCCGCCAATGCATGACATGCAAATGTCGACCATCAGAATGCCTCTCGGGTGCCGAGCTGCCGCGATGCGGTGCTGCTGTCGACGCCAGATAGCCGCAGACTGATGGCATCGCTGACATCTGGCGACACCCGGCCCCGGACGACGCGCGAGGAACCGCGGTACGGCCGTCGGTCCGCAGCGCCGTGTGGTAGCCAAACCAGGGGGTTGTTCGGTGGTCAGTCCTGAGGGCCCTTCGGTTGTCTCGTCAGTTTCGTTTCGGTCAGTTCGTGTGGCCGTTTGGTAGTCGGTCTGGCAAACCGTGTGGCAGTCAGTGGTGCGGTCTGTCAGTTTGGTCAGTCGGTTTAATCGGACCGTTTAATCGGTCCGGCGACCAGTCCGGTGATCCCTTGTTCCTTCTTCTGACCCATCCAGCAGCTCATTCAGCGGTTGGCCCAGCCGTCGTTGCAGGCAATCCATCGAGGGCCGGGGATGTCCTGTGATCCGTATGCTCGTATTCGATGGGCGTATGTCGGCTATTCCCGTGGGACGCTCAAACGGGGCGTCGGGGATGCTCAGCCGCGGCAGAACCTCAGCAGCACCCCACTGTCCGTCCTTAACTCATCAGCCATCACGATTCACGGGCATCTCAGGTCTACCATCGGGCGTCACGGGACACCCCAGGCTCGTCAGTTACCGCACAGAAGCCCTCTCCCAGACAGCCCTGGCCACGGATTAGCCAGTTGCCAGTCACCGGGAACCCATTGAGGGCAGACGCGATGTGAGCCCTCGGCGGCGGGTGCTGGCTCCCAGCAGTGACTGAAGGGTCACCGGCCAGATTGGCAGGCGCGGACCGTGCGACCGGGCCGAGTCACGACCCGCTGCGACCTCGCTCACTCGGTGTGCTTGACCTGATACAGCGCACTGCTGTGGTCAGGCATCTGACCGTCTGGTCCGACAAGCGAACGGCTCTGAGACTGCGTGGTTTCAGAACTCACTGTGCTCCGAGGAAGACTTTCAAGACTGATATTTCTGATAACATGATAGCAGGCTGCGAGCCGGGACCCGACGGAAGCCTTGACAGAGATCGAGTCGCTAAGCAAATTTCTCTTCTCTTCTTCACTATTCACCTTTGGTCTCGACTTTACACTGGCTCATGAATGAATGAGCCAGTTAAAGTTCTCTGGCTAAGATATCAGTTAAATCGTCCGATGCTATTTCAATGGTAGCTGTATGTTCGGTTTGAGTTATAATGCTTCTTCAATGTAGCTCACCCAGCAGGATGCTTGTAGCTTGAAAATGTCAACTGCCTTGGATAACACGAAGTATACCTATGTATTTTAATGTCATTACGTGCAGGAATCTGGCCGTTTTTCCTACACGGTTACAGCATGTTGTGGGACTGTGTGCTGTGTGTCGGACGCTCTCGGCGTTTTTCTCCTTCTTCTGTTTCGCTGCTGATGGTCCTTGCGTGCAGATTGGTATGTGGCCGAGTACGGTGACAATTCAGGGTGCCGGTGTTACCTCGCGGTCGGACACAGAGGATGGACTGTAGCTCCAACGGCAACGCCGGCGAGCGGAAAACGCCAAAGCAGAACTTCTGAATTAACTCGTGCATTATACCCGTGTGCCTATAGCGTAGGAAACATTCTAGCCTGGAACGCGATTCAGTGCTACTTTGGGCATTTATTTAGGATCTAGCATCTGCTAAAATGTGCAGAAAGGTCTACGGCCGATGTCTTCCGGGTGGACGATCTTCCCCATGCAGCCGAAATGCTACGAGGTAACTGTCATCAACCGCTAAAAATGTCGGGACATGTGACGTTCCGTGTTTTAAGCATACATCATATAGCGGCACAGCTGGCCAGACTGTTTCCGTGTGAGAGCGTCCTCCCGCGACATGTCCGCATATTCATGGCCATCCGTGCAGCTCAGCTGCTCATGGCAACCCTTCATCTTCATGGAACAGCGCTGGTACCTAAATCATCTCAGTGTCCTTTCGTCGATAGCTTGAGTAAACGTTCGCGCTCACTCCTGTCAGTCTGCTCCTGTTTGCTATTATCCTCTGTCCTATTCTGCACTCCTCTAGGCTCTACTACACGTAGAGCCATGATCTGACACTCCCGGTTCTACTGACATGTCCCCGTCTCCGAAATGTCTTCGTCTGGGCCGGGTCCATGACGACGAGCCGCTGACGCCATCACATCACCACCGCGCGGCCATGGCGCCTAGGACAGCACCCCTGTGTCATGCCACTCGCCGGGGACGCGGCTATCGACTCCCCATCTGCGGATACACTTTTACTGCCCAGTGACGACGGCTATGAATTCTGATTTACATCCGCATCTGCATGAGCCTTCTGCGCGGCTGCGCGATGAAGCCATAAATACAAACACCGAGCCTGTGATGTTGGTGTCGCCGTGGTGACAGTGGTGGTGTCTGGTGTCACCTCCGCCGGTCCGTGTCACCCCGAGGTGTCACCGCCGTCCGGTGACACCCGCCGTGACGCCGTGACGCCGGCTGGCACCGCCCGCCCCGTGACGTCACCGGGGCCGGGTCGGCGGCGGACAAAATGGCGGACCGGCCGGCCGCCAGCTCTCCCATGTTGCATCGCGCGTCGCGGCGCCAGCCGGCAGAGGCCCCGAGCTCAGTGCAGCCCATGCCCCTCCTCCCTATCCAATCAGAGTCGCGGCAGAGCGGCACCGAGGCCGGCCGGCCGCCGACGGATCTACCGCGGCGGCCAGGAGACCGCGAGCTGTCCCGACTAGTCTTCAGTCGCCCCCCCCCCCCTCCCGTCGCTGACTGACCCCGCTCCGATGGGCGACAATCGGCCGGGAACCGCCCCAGAGAGGTGTGATGTGACGCCTGTCCTCTGCACGACCGCATCCCGCCCCGGTCTGTTAGCAAACGAGCGGAAAGAGGGCGAGACGATGATCTGGAGGTCGCTATGCTCACCTGAGCATGGTCGACCGTCATTAACCGTCACAAACAGCCGTCACCGCACTCTCGTCGTTCATTCAGCTTTGTCTATACCGCCAGCAGTTAATCAAACCGGCCTGCGACACTTCGTCTGAGCGGGAGACAATGTTCGACCGGGTCATGACACCTGGCTCAGCAGACAATAGCTCGTCAATAGCACGTCATATCATAAAAGCTTGATCACTGCTCGACCGAGCTATGACATCGCTAGTGTCACTGCTGCCAGCCAAGCCGTGGCCCTTCACACGGGCCCCTGTACTGCCTGCGGTGTTTCAAACGCCAGCTCTTAACGCTGATTAAGTCTGCAACTTACTCTTGTTTCTGTTTTTTTTTTTTGGGGGGGGGGGCTACTGATTGCCTTAATTCGTCTCCCGCGCTGGTCTCTCTTCTGTATCTTATAATGGAGGGCTCTTCCCGTCCTCCAAGACACTCGCTCGCCGTCCATCCGTCCGTCACAGTGGTCTGTCACGCCGTGTCGGGCGGCGCCGTGACGGAGCTCCGTGACGCCAGTGACGTGCCGCCGTCACGTCGACCGGCGCCGCCCGTGACGCCGCCCGTGACACGGCTGTGAGGCGTAGCCCGCCGCCCATGACGCCGTAACCGTGACGGAAAGCCATGGCCCGTGACGCCGATTCTCACGGAGCGTCATCAGTGCCGCTGGCTGCTGATGACGTGACGCACGCTGATGACGAGCGCTGATGACGGTCGCTGATGACGCCCGTTGACGATGTCCGTTTATGACGCTCGTTGATGATACCCTCGCGAAGGACGGTTGACTTAGTAACGGCGGTGGTGGCGGGTCTGATGATGTCAGCCTTATATCATATGGTCAGCATATACGAGCGAAACTGTTCCATAAGACGTAGGTATAGAGCCGCGATGAGATAAAATCACTCAGGACTCCTAAACTACATACTTTCCGGATGTTCTGTAAAACCGAGCGATGATCGAATGTCCGAAAGATATTCTGCATCCGGGCCACAATGAAGCGAAGTTTCTGGCTAAGGCTAATGACGGCTTTAACCAAAAGCAATTGTAATAAGACGGGCCTTAAAAGGGACCTTCATGCATGCATGGCTTTAATTGCGGGATACAAGTTCAATGAGTTATTTAGTCAACCTAGTCTGTCCAAAAGATGATTAAATGCTGGAGCCAGTGATAGTTCGGTAGCCAGCATAGTGAGGCAACCTCCAACATATTAGGGCCTGCGGATTTCTTACTAGAGTCGTTAATTATCGCCTATTCTATTTGAGCGTGCTTTATTCGCTTATTCGTTCGTTCGTTTATTCGCTTTATTCGCTCACGTTCGTCTGATAATTAAATCAACGCCAAAACGGTCAACCCTCGGGGCTCGCCCGGCCTGGCCAGCGACCTAACCCAGTCTAACACTCGTCCAATTCAGCTGGACATCATTTGAAGTCATTTCAACGCCTTCACAATCCAGCTTGACAGTCACTCCGTCCAGCTTACACCTGTCCTTCAATCCAGCTGTCTAGCAATCATATCAAGCGGTTCTCCATTACCAACTCCCTTATACAGCCTCCCTCCTGGCCCATAGCCGATCCCAAAACCAGCCAGCCAGCCGGTCATCCTGCCATCCAACTGGCCGCGTCTGGCCCGGGGCCCGTATCGTGACTGACCATCATCTGGGCCGGCCGGGGTTCGTGTCAGCACATCATCTCACGGCCGGGCCGGCGGCGTCCGGGCGTCGCCAGCGGTTTCTGCGACTGTGCCGCCCGCGGCCCGACCTCGGGCGCGGCCGGCCGACACCCGGGCTCGTGCGAGTGGTCCGTTTGGGGAGGCCGCAGGCCAGGTCAGAGACCGGCCCGGGTTAGCCGAGGGTTGGCTGGGTAACTGGATAGGTTCGAAGAAGCTGAGCTCAGAGATGAGCTTGATCAAAGAAATGAAGAGAAGCTGGGAGCGCGGACGGCTCGGAGAGGCTGTAGAGACGGCTGTTTGGTGGTGATTTCGACGATTAGATTGGTGGCCGACATGCAGGAAGGCGGTTTCAGAGCGGCAATCGCAGCATCGGCATGGTTATTGTGCTGCTGCCTTTGGGTTGGGGAGTGGCGAGGGCAGCTCTTATTCGCTGCAATCATGATATGGGGGCGATCGGCGGGGCCGTTTGGGCTCTGACTGGCCGTCTCCTGCTCCAGGGCAGTGCACCTGGCTCAGAAATCCACCCGGAATGGTTTCGTGAGAGGTGTAGACAAAGCGAACCCGTGATAGCTCGTCTAAAAATGCCCGCTAATTTGCATAGCGTTACTCCGAAGCTCGGTGCACTCATCTTGTTCTATGAATCCATGCAAGCGATTTCATGAGCCGCTATCGTTTCGTCATTGCATGTGGAAAACAGAATCTTGCGTCCATTTTCATGCCGGTCATGGCAGCGTTTTCCATCCTGACGATGGGTTCTATTTACGGTAGACGCCCATGGCCGTTGTCTTGCGATCGGCAAGCCCTTTTACATAAGGCAACTTGTGAACTAAGCTGTTATCGCTTGCAGTCGCCACTGTGCTTTTGGAGACCTTGGACAGTGGAAAACGGGACTCGTGTCGTGCGGCCTGATACTGTTCCAGCACGGGCCCGCGCCCAGCCAGGCGATAGGTATATGAAGCGGCTGGCTGCTCGCCTGGTACCTACGTTCTGGGTGGCACGTGTGCACTTAGCCGAGCGCAGCTTGATTAAACGCGTCTTCTAAATGAGCCATCGGCTGATATTAAACACACGGCGAATGTACCCTGATCGATAATGATATGTCAGGCCAAATTTTTTGCCTTCGTGCATGTTTTGTTGGCAAACAACGAAAACCATCACATGTATCATCACTGGTGACGTCCGAACTCCGTGCCACATGTCTAAATAACGGTCATATATTTTACCGGCTTCTGACACGTAAATGGCCGACTGTACTCAAATGATATTTAATTGCCTGACAACAACAAATGACAAATGCGGTACGTTTCAATGGCATTCTATTGCAAACAATGCACAGCAATACCACGGCAATTAATGTCTCGCTCTGTCAACCAGCCCATGATTCAGGTACATTGCGGTGCTGCCCATACCAAACTTGTGCGCACTTCGCTACTATTTTTGTTACTTGTTAGCAGCCGCCTTATTTCACGACACAATACGACGCAGTATGCTTGATGCTCACATGCAGACCCATCACCAATAGTTCCATCCATTGGCCTCGAAACGCCAATGTTCAGTCCACTCCACGTCATTCGGCCAAATCTAGACAAGCGACAATTAATACGGCCGATACTTGCATTCCATAGGTGCGTATCAGATCACGTGCTAGTCGGTCGACCGGACCAATGTCGGCATTATCACACCGACAGGAAAAATGGTGCATTTTTCCGGACAGCGGATTCGGCGGCGGCCAGTTTCCTGTTTGGCTAGATGCGCCGATGCACCGCTCACGAGTGGGTGACATGTGGCCGTTCGGATCGTGTGTGGGTCGGTCCGGGTTTGGGCCGTTGATGTAGAGTTACAGACCCAAGAACAGGACCTCGAACGAAGCGGACGAGGATGTCGCCATGTCTGCGGGACGATCGGACGGCTGGTTGGCGTGTGGTGTCTGTAGGAGCCCGCTGCATGCTATACGGATGGCCGGTGCGCTGTGTCACCTCCGCACTGCCTTACCAGGCACGTGGGGAGGACGGCGGGCCGATTCCGTGAACCAGCCGACCTGCACGCGAGCGCGGACAACCGCCGGTTTTTGTGGAGCGGTCACAAACAACTTGACAGGCATGCACAGCAAATGGGTGCATGCCCGAGGTATGCGACATTCGCAGAACTTCCCAGTCATACATAAGCGATTCGCCCAGATTGGTTAATTGATTTGTATCTAACGAGCCAGCCCCAGTGCCTACTGGACTGCTCGTGTGTTACGAACGTCTGTATAGCAACAGGTCAATTAGACAGTGAATGGCATAGTGAACCCATGGATCGCAAAAGCTAACCGGATACGATTCGGTGCGTTATATATTTATTATCACCGCACGCAGGCTCAAATACCTACATGTAATTCGTACATCAGCTCGGCTCCAGCTGCAGACAAGGCTGTGCACTAAATGACTATGCAGAACTTTTGTCGGTCGCAGCGGGCTTTAATCTCGGCTGCATTGTCACCTACATTAAAAACTGCCGTGTCGCTTACCATCAAACGGTGCGCCCTTTGTGGCGGCCAGAGAGGCGTGTCGGCTGGCCGGCCGGCCCGTGCAGTTAGCGCCGCCGACCGACCGGGTAACATAACCGACCGACTAGCCAACCGACGGGCAGGTAACATAACCGATCAACCGACCGGCCGAGTAACATAACCGACCGACCAGCCGGCCGCCCCGTGGTTAGCACCGCCGTCCGACCCACGGACCGAACGGGCACATAGCAGAGCAACCGACCGGGTAACATAACCGACCGACTAGCCAACCGACCGACGGGCAAGTAACATAACCGACCGACTAGCCAACCGACCGACGGGCAGGTAACATAACCGATCAACCGACCGGCCGAGTAACATAGCCGACCGACCAGCCGGCCGTCCCGTGGTTAGCACCGCCGTCCGACCCACGGACCGAACGGGCACATAGCAGAGCAACCGACCGGGTAACATAACCGGCCCACAGACGGACCAACAAAACCGACCAACCGACCAGCCGCCCCGTGGCCGACGAACCGGGTAACATAACCGACCGACCGACCGGCTAACATAGCCGACCCAACCACGGACAGGGTAACATAACCGACCAACCGACCAACAGGCCGACCGACCGAATAAACCCAGTCACCGACCGACCGACGGACCCGTGGACCGGGTACCAAGCAGACCAACCGACCGACAGATAGGGTAACATAACCCATCAACCGACCTACCGGGTAACATGGTAACATAACCGACCAACGGAACGGAACGGGTAACATACGGGTACTACTGACTGACCAACGAACCGATGGACCAACCAAATCGACATAGCCGACCGACCAAATCGACATAGCCGACCGACCAAATCGACATAGCCGACCAAGGATATGTAAACCGTCCGAGGCTCCGTAACCGACCAACCGACCACCTGGTTAGCGTAACTGGCCGACCGGGTAACATAACCGACCACTCAAACGCTCAGGACGGACCAACCGACAGACGAACGATAGAACATAACCGAGGAGCTGATGTCCGAGGGCGACGCGCTGCTGGCCACCGACGGATCAGTCATCCGGGAGCCCCTTCCCCGGAGCGGCTGGGGCTGCTTCATCCGCTCGGCTGAACTCACCCAAAGCGTATCGGGAGCTACGCGGCTCGTGCTCTCGAGCATGCGGGCTGAGACGGAGGCCGTCACTGTTGGACTAAACGCCCTGAATCAGCTCCTACCCGACTGTCAGCACATCGTCGTCGCCACTGACTCGCAGTCTCTCCTGCGGACATTGGAGGGCGGCGTCTCGCCCCCTGAATGGTGGACAGACAGGCGCATCACCTGGCTCTACTTCAGGAATTCAGGCCACGCTGGCGTGGAGGTCAACGAGAAGGCAGACCGGCTGGCGGGCACTGGCGCGCCCGCTACCAGCAGGATCGTCCTCTCGGCTTCCGACTTCCAGCAACTACTCAAATTCAAGATGGAAACTGACGATGCCAGGAAGCCAAACCCAGGAGAAGCGGAAGTCGGGAGGATGGCCCGTGTCGGTCTGAGGCCGGGCTGGATCGCGAGATCGGGCCTCTGCGGCCTCCGTGGGAGGATGTCGTGCCAGGTCGCGTGCGGGACGGTGTCTCGTCGAACCCTGGCCGACGTCTGCGCGTTGGAAGGAGCGGAGACGGCATGGAGGCGGATCTTCGGCTCCCGTTCCGTCGACAAAGCTGTCGCCGAGGAGTAAGTAAGTACGAACGATAGAACGACCTTCTGAAGTCTGAACGACCATCAACCTGCAAATCGAGGCGGAGGACCACTATCAGAACGACCGCCCGACCGACCTACTAGCCTACTGTAACGACCGACCGACCTGCCAGCTTTCAGATTGACGGTTCACCAATCGACCAACCGGCAGAATTGACAGACCAACCACTTCATTAGGCTAAAGCGACCGACTGAACCAAAGATGGTATTCCGGCTTCAGTGCTTCGAGCGACCGACCACTTTGCCCTCCCTCTCAATCGACCGAAAGGGCGTCTGCCGCTCACCGTCACCGAATTCAGCTATCGTGTCGGGCTGTCAGTCATGCAACTGCCTGTTGCGGTAGGCACGACTGATGTCACTCCCTCCGGGCGAAAAACGCCAGACGATACTGCCCGATATCCAAACGGCCAAACTTTTGACTCAGTTTTAAAATGTGTTTGCCTAAAACGTATTTGAATGTCAGAATACACGAGCTCCGAACGGGTTTACGACAGCTTTGTCGACGGCCGGATGTAAATGTTTCATGTTAGTTATTTAGTTTTATTCACCCTTTCCAATGAGCAAGCGACTAAGTCGTCCTTACTGCTTACGGTCATCCGTGGCTTGGGGAGGGGATAACTTTTTTGTTTGTTTTGTTGGGTTATGTATGCTCTTTCGGTCTGACAAGACCATTTCAGGGCCGGAAGGATGATAGGAATTCGGGGAGACATTGGTCTGGGCGAGCACCCTGTGGTTGGGCTCACACCAGTGGGTGACTACAAGGAAGGGTTGGTCATGTCCTGATAATGGAAGAAGACTTATTTGATGCTTGGCTGGGCTGATGGGACGCCTGAGGCCAGGCTTACGGTTACACCCGCCCTAGCAAGGGCGCCCGCTTGCTTATTGCTGCTGAGGTAGCCTTCCGGCTCGACGTGAGGTAACCTTCCGGCCAGCTCGACAGTGTAGCTTCCCCAGGTCCCCGCCTAATGCTGAACTCATGATGTGGAGTGAATCCCCGACTCGCTTTAATTCCGAACATGTAAGCTAAATATCTCCTTTTTTCATTCACAGGCCAGCACCTGGCGGACGGGGAGCGGCTGACGCAGGCTGCTGCCATCTACCGGCGGGCGGCCGAACTGGCGCCGCACGAGTACGAGATGGTGTTCAACGCTGCCAACATTCTCCGCCAGGCGGCGCGCAACGAGGAGGCCGAACACTACTACCGGATCGCCGTCCGGCTCCGGCCCAATGTAAGAGAAGAAGCACGTCGGAGGCAACGATGGAGGGAAAGGGGGTGGATTCGGGCGGAACGCTCACGGCTTGTCCATCCACACAGGGCAGGCCACCCGGCAGTAGTCACTGGGCTGGGGAATAACCTGAGGTCGGAGTCGCACTTGTCCAGGTGACTTGTCCTCTTTTTTTTTATAAGAAGTAATACGAGTAGGCATGAGCTGTACGCTGAATCAGCAGCTCCCGAGTACCTACGTGAACTATTTCCGCCTACTCATGTGACATACCCAGCTGTTCCCAATCCATCCACCGCGTGTCTGCTGGGCTGACTCATGGAGCCCTCTCGCCAGTGATCCCGTATGACTAGAGGTGCCCCTCGATGCCGCGTTCTGACAGCGTTCCCCCACTCCCTCAGGAGGCCACCAGTCATATGAACCTGGGAGCGATGCTGCACGTCAACGGGAAGCTGGCCGAGGCTGAACAGTCGTACCTTGAGGCGCTGCGCATCAAACCAGATGACCAGGTAACTGAAGGACGGAAAACGAAGGCAACAGCCAACAGGGCCTCAATTGACGTACCCAGATCTTAAGCTGGGGATCGAATGGATTAATTACGCCCCTCAGCATCCAGACTTGAAAGCTTTATGCAGCTTTTTCAGCTGTTCTTGCTATCCACCATCACGGAAATGCGCGATTGTAGGTATCGGGAACATACCAGAGGCCAGTTTGACCATATAGTCAATACGCTCTTTTATTCTTTTGAGTGTTTTCGTCTCACGTCATCGATCTGTCTGAGCTGACCGTTTCTCTGTCCTCCACAGATCACCAAGACGAATCTGCAGAAACTAAGACACCTGCTGCCCGGCGGCAAGAAGGGCAGAACGCGCCGATGAGAGGGGCAGTCTCCGTCAGTGGAGTGGCGAGAGGGGCGGAGAACGCCTCGGCCGCCACAGGGGAGAGTGGGGAGCGGGGCCGAGCGACGCCCCGACCTGTGATTGCCCGCCGCGCCGGCGGACGGTACTGTGATGCTGCCTTTGGACCTGTGACGTCATAGGACCACTGGGCCGCTCGTGTGGGGCGTTATTTATTCGCGACTGGGCGGCCGCCGGTGCAGAGGGCGGCGCCGGACCGCACGGTGGACGGGCCGCCCTCGATATTCGACCAAAGATGTGTTACGCGGCGGACGCAATTGTTGGGCAATACCCGGCGTGTGGTAGGCTAGAGTCGTGGAGTGCACTGACGGCATGTAGCGAGATTTTATTGCGAAAACATATAGCGAATGTGCAACCAACTGTGATGCTAGATGTAATAAACGTCTGACTGAGAACAGAGAGGAGCCACAGGCTTGAACGCGCGTCGCGCCGAACAAAACACTAAAACAACGCGAGACGAGTGCACCGCGCTCGGGCTCCGCCACGACAAAAACAAATGGCCTCTACACATATTGGCTTTATATGCGTACATAACATCGTAAAAAACCTCTTGACGACGGCACAGTTTTGTCAGTTGCATATATCGGCCGCATATGTACACGGTGGCGGTGGAGGCTCTGCGCGGAGTCGCCGCCGGCAGGGACAATGAGATCTACCCGTGCGGACAGACCGACCGGCGGCCGGCCGGCCGGCAGCGCGCGCCCGGCCGCCGCCCCACTCACACCGCTCAATGGGGATGATCGCACGCACTCATGAGTCAAGTCGGTTTTAAACATGGTCGGTGCACGCGCGTGAACCGCGAGTGAGTGCCTCCGGCGACCGGCAGAGGCGCGCCGGTCCACACTACCCAACCGAACAGAATCGTGCGCCGGTAAAACAGCTCAATACTGATCTAAAACAACCGGGCGGACAACACGGACCACATACCAAACTACTGGTTCTTCTGCGCACACGCGCACACAGACACACACATAAACGCTTCCACCAATATACAAGCTCCACACGTCTTCTGCTAAACACTATATGTATGCACAACGCACTTGGGACAGGGAAGACCCGCTCACTGCGCCCATAGAGCCTCCCTGGATAAATCATCGCGCCTCGCCCCCGACGAGTGGCCGAACCTGATTATGACACGCTCGCGGCACTCCGCGAACCAACAGTGGACACAAATAAAAACGACGAAAACGACGACGACGGCGGCGACGACGACGCGGTGTATCACAGGTAGTTGTACGGCGCCGGCCAGGCCGGGCAGCGGCGCTAGAAGAACGGCGAGCGCGACACGCCCCCCGGCGGCTGGAAGCCGGGCGCCTGGCGCAGCGACGAGAGGTGCGGGTAGCCGGGCGGATAGCCGCCGGCCGCCGCGCCCATGGCCATGGCCATGGCGGCGCCGGCCTGGTGGTGCAGCAGCAGCTCCTCCTGCTGCCGGTAGTACTGCTGGTACATGGTCTCCGAGCTCAGCGGGTGGCCGCGCGCCGCCGCACCGAACGGCGACGGCGTCAGCAGCGAGGAGGCCTGCGAGCTGTGCGGAGAGCCGGCCGCCGCGCGCGCCTGGCCGCCCATCTGCGACAGCGACGCGTGCGCCTGGTTGAAGTTCTGGTGCGCCGGCTGCGGCGAGCGCGACTGGCCCAGACCCAGGTACGGGTACGTGCCGCCGCCCAGCGACGCCTGGAAGCTGGACGACAGCAGCGGGTTGTAGCCGGCGCCGGGCACCAGGCCGCCCAGACCGCCCAGGTTCAGACCCGATGACGAGCTGGTGGTGACGGCCGGCGTCTTCCCGCCGCCCGAGGCCTTCCCGCCGCCGTCGGCGCCGCCCTGCTGCTGCTGCTGCGGCTGCGTCTGGTGCTGGTGCGCCTGGGGCTGCGGCTGCTGCTGTTGCTGCTGTTCCTGCTGTTGTTGCTGCTGCTGCTGCTGGTGCTGCTGGAACGCCTTCATCGTCTGCTGCTGGTGGTAAAGCTGCATATGCGGACTGGCCATCTGTTTGAAGTAGGAGACGGAGTTGGCGCTCCAGCTGTTGGGCGACATGCCGGCGGTGGAGACGGCCTGCTGCTGCTGCTGCAGCTGCTCGACAGCCTTGCTGGCCTGCTGCTGCTGCTTCTCGGCCTGCTGCCGCTCGCCGGCCATCTGTTTCTGCTGCTTCTGCTTCTGCTCCTGGATCAGCCGCACCTGCGCCTCCAGCTGCTGGCCCTTCTGCCGCTGCAGCAGCTGCCGGGCGGCCGCCGCCTCAGCCGCCGCCGCTGCTTCCTTCTGCGCCGCAGCGGCAGCTGCCGCTACCGCCTCCTGCTTCTCCCGAGCCTCCTGCTGCTGCTGTTGGTGCTGCTGCTGCTGCTGCGGTAACCGTGTCACCAGCTGTGAGATGTTGCCCAGGTTCCCGGGCAGCTGCTGGTAGGCGGCGGCGGTCGGCAGCTGCGACTTGCTGTGCGCCTGCTGCTGGGTGGGCTGCTGGTTCTGCTGGTAGGGTGTCTGCGCGGCGGCAGACTGCGGCTGGTACACCTGACCGCCGCCCAGCGCCAGGTCGGCCTGCACACGCTTCTTGAACGGGAAGCCGGGCTTATCGTCGGCGGTCGTTCGGCCGTGCAGCAGAGCCGCCGGGTCCGGGCTGGGCAGAGTGGGCGCCACGCGGCCCGGGCCGGCCGGCCGGCTCGGCGGCGACATGAGCTGGCCGGCCGACTTGGCCGCCGCGCTGGCCCCCAGCTCCTTGTGCGCGCCGCCGTAGTATCCGGAGAAGGCGGCGGCGGCGGCCGGTCCCACCTGCGGGCTGTTGGGCTGGTAGGCGGGACTGCCCGCCACCGACGCCGGAGAGTGGGTACTGGCCACGGATCCCGGCCGGCGGTACGGCGACTTGTCCGGACTGGCCGTCTTCTGTGTCATATCCTGGTAGAAGCCGGGCTTCACGCCGCCGTTGTACTTGGTCGCGTCCGAGAACGGAGCCGTCGGCGGCTGTTTGGGAGAGAACGCCGGCGATTTTTGATAGTCCATCGCCGGCGAGACGATGCCGCCGTAACCAGGCGTCATGGGTGACTTCTCACTCTCTGAGCTGGTCTGGTAGAACGGCGACTTGGCGTCCGGGTGCGCCGGGGACTGCGAGTTGGCAGACTCGAGCCGGCGCTTCTCGCTCTCCAGTCGCTGCGCCTCGCGGGCCTTCACCTGGAGACGAGCCTTCTCCAACTCATCGTCATCATACTGGAAATCGGGCGGCGGGCCGGGCGGCTGTGGGGAGCCCGCGCGCGCCTTCCAACTGCTCGTCGACGGCGAGTCCGACTTGGGAGGCTCCTCGCGGGCGGCGGACGCCGAGGCAGACGCCCCCGGCGACGCCAGCGAGGCCGGAGGGGATTTCTCCTTGACGGAGTCCTTCGTCGCCTCCGTCTTCTTTGTTGCCTCCTTCGGCGAAGAGGACGCCGCCGAGGGAGTCGCCGGCGGCTTCACCGTCTTGGTCTCCTCCCGCTGCGGTGTCGGAGGCGGCTTCTTCACCTTGGGGGCCGGAGTCGGCGGCGGTGTGGGCTCGGCGTCCTTCTTGGAGCGGAACGCGGTGAACCACGCGCGCAGGTTGGGCGTGGCCGTCTTCTTCAGCACGGGAAGCTCCTGGCCCTCCTCCGGCTCGGCGATGAGCCGGAGTGGTTCGTCATCTTCGGCACTGCGCCGTCGGGACGGCAGCGTCGGCTCTGCCTTCAGCCGCTTACCAACCAGCTCCTCCCAGACCTCCTCTCCCGACTTGTCCCTGTCCGAGAGCCCTCCCAGCACCTTCCCCATCGTCAGCCCAGGCCCATTGGACAGCAGCGTGGCACCGCCACCGCGCGACTCACGCACCCGCGATATCAACTCGCCTAATTTCGCGTTCTCCTCTTTGGAGATGGATCTACTGTTGAACAACGGTTTCGGCTTGCTGGCCTGTTTGCTGTCAGAACTCTCCTTCATCGATGCGTTCTTCTGTCGCATGATGTCCTGCGGCCGGATGCGGTCTCGGCGTTTCTCCTTGGGTTTGAGCTCGTCCTCGGCGTCGGAGCCAGACTCGGAGCGGCGCCTCTCGGGCAGTGGCTCGGGCAGCGTGGCGTACTCGTCATCGTCCAGCTCCGGCTCGGCGCTCCGCGGCGGCGGCGAGCGGGCCGGCGACGGAGACGTGGCCGGGCGGGGACTGGCTGGTGCCTGAAACACGGAGAAAGAGGGGTTCAGCGACGGGACTCCACAGCAGGGGGATAGGAGAACTCAGCATGTAGGACAGGGAGTGGAACACGCTGTGTTTGGCGCAGTCGACGGTCAAAACAGAGGGCGCTGGGTACCTCTCAGGCTCGACAAGATCCGCCAGAAAGGTGTAGCATCGATAAATCATGATATTCAGAGAACAGACTAGCTGGCACGTCTAATCCTATCAGTTATGGTTAGCGCTATAAGCATTTCACCGAGACTTGAAGCAATAACAATAAGGCGTCGTCTCACTTTAAACCCATTCCAGAGCCAGACCTAATAATCTACATTAAACATTACACTATGGTAGGGTAAAAAAAAAGACTATGAAACGACACGCCAAAGCTGCTACTCGTTCAGGGTCCCCTGGTGATCCGATCCTCCCCTGACCCCAAGCGGCCGCACGCCGACGCGACATGCACATCACTACTAATTGACTCTAATTACCACTGAGCTGTCAATTAGAGCAGCGAGCCAATTACTACTAAGCCGCATCGATCGTGTACTCACCAGTAATTCATCTTCATCCTTCTCCGGGCTGGCCTGCGAGTGACTCCTCTTCTCCTTCCCGTGCGTTTTCCTCTTCTTCCGCTTACTGTCCTTCTTGTCCTTGCTCTGCGATCTCGACCGCTTGCTACCCTTGTCCTTGTTCTTGGTCCCCGGCCGGTCGGGCTCCTCGGAATCAGACCGATGTCGACTCCGCTCCCTCTTGGCCTGCTGTTTCTCCGGCGACGGCTGGCGGGCCGGCTTGGGCGGGGGCGGCGCCACTTTGGGGGACGACGGTTTGGGCGCCGCCGCCTTGGGCGTGGGCGGTTTGGGCGGCGTCGGTTTAGCAGGGGCAGTTTGCCGCTCGGCGGCCTTCTTCCGTCTCATTTTAGATGCGAAGATGCGACCCTGGGCGATGATTTTCTTCGGCGAGCCGCTCTCGCTATCATCATCATCATCGTCGTCGTCCGACTCAGCGGCGGCCGGCGGCGGCGGGGGCGGCGGGGGAGACGGGGGCGGCGCCGGGGCCGCGGGCGGCGGGGGCGCGGCGGTGCGGCCCGCCCGCCGCCGAGAGCTCATCTCGGCCAGACCGTCATGGAACGAGTCGTCGTCCATATCAGAGACGTCGCTGTCTATCGGCTTGGACTGCTGCCGCTCGGCCGCCCGTTTGGCGGCCGCCGCGCCTCCGCTGCTGCCGCGCTTGGCAGCCTTGGCCGGCTTTTTGACCTTCTCTGGCGGCGGTTCAGCCGGCTCCGGCTCAGGCTCGGGCACCGGCGGCGGACGACTCTTGCTCTTTTTCTTCTTCTTTGACAGATCCTCAGCCGCTCTCGGCGGTGTAGAGACGCGCGGCGGCGACGAGGTGGTCTTTAACAGGTCATCAAACAGCCTCTCGGTATCCTCTGCCGTCGGCGGCTTGGACCGCGGAGAGCTCAGCAGCTCATCATCACTGTAATCAATAAACATCTGCTGCTTCTTCTTCCTTCCGCGGCCCTTGCCTACGCCGTCTCCGGCCGCCGCCTTGGGTTTCCGGCCCCGTTTCTTGCCGACGGCGAAGGTGGCCGGTCGTGGCGAGCGCGAGTTGCGCCTCTGCTTGGACTGCACCTGGGAGACGTCGATAAGTATCTCCTCGCCATCCTCCTCCTCAATATCCAGGTACTTGTGGACGGCCTTGCGGAACTCGCGCTCAATGTTCACCACCATCTCCGTGTACTCTGCAACGGGAGAGGGGCGGCGCTGTCAGCGGGACGGCTGAGACCGGACGGTGGCGGCTAGTCTACTGACATTGGGATAGTCAACGTCAACGCATTTACAACAAACATATCGTGACATTTTCATCCGTAATTCGCCTTCTTGAATTTCTAAACAGCAATAATCTGCCAGTTATTCGCTAAATGCGCCTAGATGCAGGCATGGAAAGCTGAACAGCTCTTACGAAAAATAAAATGCACCAACACACCAGGTAACACATTTTCATATGACAATACATGCTACAAATCTTGTCATATATCTGGAGATAGTGGACTTACTTGAACGTAGGAGAATGGAGGACATTCGCAAGATGAAGGCTTTTAGGCAGGACCTTGAGAGGAAAACTTCTCAGCCTTCAACAAGGAGACAGGAATTCACCAGGCAACATAATGGACTGATGGGCTAGAGATACACGCGTTCGCATTGGCATCCTTCAACTTCTGCGTCAAAGCAAAATATACAAAGTATAAGGAGTCATATAAAACACTCTCACACAGAACAAGACTAAGAATCCCACAAACCAGTCCCCAAAGCAGTCACCGATCCTGTCGAAAAGGCATGGCAGGCGGGACTGAGGCTAGTTTAATCCCACCAAACACGCAAAACTTAACTTGTACAAACCCATTAGCAAAACATACATTCCCTAACCTCAATAAAATCACGCCCCACACCATTCGCCTCACCGTTCTCCAGGCCGTTGTACAGTTTGCAGTTGTCCACGATCAGCTTGAAGTCGGCCTCGAACGCCTCGCGCGTCTGGTAGACGCCAGCGTCGAGCCTGCTCTCCAGCTTGTTGAGGTCCATCGGCCGCCGGATGACGGCGTAGTAATTGGGCGCGTACTCCTCCTCGACCGGGTCCAGGAACGGCCAGGCCTCCTCGTGCGCCTTGACCGCCTCCAGCGCCTTGTACATGCCCACGCGCAGCTCCTCGTCCGTGTGTAGCACGCTGACGGGACGGGAAGGGTGGAAGGGCGGTCAGCCACGGGTGGCGTGTGGTGGTAGATAGGACTAGCAAAACATGTGCCATAAGACTGTAGAGCGAGATGTTAACAAGCAAAGCGGGATGGAAACGCAACGGAACAAGTCGGGTAGCCATGGGCGAAATGCGTCGCATCCGAGATTGTCCGCAAGTAACCACAAATATTCAATATCAACGAAAACATATCGATTCAGTGGGCTGGAGGTTCACATACTTGCATCACTAAACAGGCCTCGCCTCAATTTCACCCATCGTGCCATAACTCCCATACCTCAGTCCCCGATCTCATTCACGACTCGTCGATATCCCACGCTGAGGCTACCCATTTTACACTATCTCCCCGACCTCCCTACCAGCTCGTCCACATCTCATTATCTCACCAACTCGATATCTCACCCCACCTATACAGCCAACACCTGTCTCTACGATCTCCCTCTCAGCTTGTCCATATCTCCCCCAGGGCCTAGGTTGCTTCCTCCGATCTCCCCGCATCTCACCTGGCCGAGCTGCGTATCTTCCCGGTGGCGGGGGTGGGCGGCGGAGCGCTGCTGGCCGGCGCCTCCTCCGACTCCGGCTCCGGCAGCGCCGACAGCGGCTCCGTCAGCGAGCCAAGAGAGTTGTTGGTGCGCCGGCCCACGAAACGACGCTCGCCGCCGGCCGCCGCCGCCGCGTTGGAGTCGTCCCGCAGCGGGTCGCGCGGCGGCCGTCGGTCGTCCTCCCCGTCTGAGTCGGACCCGGCCGGCTTCTTCTTCTGCGGCTGTTTGCGCGGCCGGCTCGCCTTCCGCGCCGCCGACTTCACCGGCGTCGGAGCGTCCGACTCATCAGAGTCGGACATCGGGGGCGGCGGCGGACGCACCAGTTTGTTCTCCTTTGCACTCTCACTCTCAGACAGACTGTCACTGATGTACTTTCGCGACGCTTTGGTGGGCACGGGCGGTCTCACAGGCGCGGGCGGCGGCTCCGGCGCCGGGGCGGGCGCGGGCGGCGGCGCCCGCGGCTCTTTCCGTCGCGCACGGCGCCGGTCCGAGGTGATCTTCTGTCCGCCGGCGGCGCTGCCCCCTCCGCCGCTGCTGGTGGAGCGTCGACGCGAGTCCCGGCCGCGGCGCCGGTCCCCGCCGGCAGCGCCCACCTCGCGCGCCTCGATCATGGCGATCGCGCGACGGATGAAGCTGAAACAGGACCAGGCCGGGTCAGATACCGGGGTTATTAGAACAAGAATCATATGGACATAAAGTTAATTAATCAACAACCGCACGACAACAAACTGATGTAACATTACAATACTGCTGGTTTGGAGATTTTAGGGAGCGTCGAATACGACAGATGGGCATAATTACATTTACCACTACCGCTGATGACGTATCTATCATCCCCCTCCCCCACTCCCACCGTCCCGTGTACTCACGCCTCTTCCTTCTCCCGCTCTGCCATCTCCAGCTCGGCTCTCTCCTTGTCGCGCCGCACCCGCTCTGCCTCCCTCTCCTCCTCAGAGTCCACCTCCACCATCTCCTCCTTGGGCCGCTTCTTGGGCTTCTCCGGCTGGTCGGGCCGCGACCGTTTGCTCCCTGATGCCGGCCGCGCCGCGGCGGCAGCGGGGGCGGTCGGGGTCACCGCGTCTGACAGGGAGGAGTCCAGAGACGCCTGGCTGACCAGAGACGGCCGTCGGGAGTCCCCCTTCGACTGCTTTGGAGATGGCACCGCGGGCTTCTTTGAGTCGCTCTTGTCTCGTTTCGCAGACTTATCATGCTTCTTGTTAGGCACAGGCTTGTCCGGTGCAACTGGCTTCTTTGCCTCAGATTTATCTTGCTTCTTAGAAGCAGCTGAGGATTTAATATCCACCGCATCATTGCTGTCGTCCATGTCCTCTTTCTTTGCCTTCTTTGCAGAGGGCTTATCTCGCTTTGGCGATGCTGAGACGGGTGCCTTTTTAACATCTTCTTTTAATTTAGCTGCAGCTTTCTTTGAATCTTTATCCTTCTTCGCCGACCCCGAGGATTCTTTAATCTCATTCCTATCTCGTTTCGAGACGGATGGCGACGCGGGCGGCTTTTTGACGTCAGCTTTCTCCCTGCGGGGCGACTCTGCCAGCGAGTCCTTGCCCTTACGGATGCCCTTGCCGGCCTTCTGGGCCAGCGTGACCGGCGGGGCGGGGGCGGGGGCGGCCGGCGGCGGCGTGGGCGACGGCGCCGACTCGGGCGAGGCGGGGTCGGCCGTCCTTCCTCGAGACGACTGCCGTCGCGGGCCCATCTCCAGCTGGCGCTTCTTCTGTTGGTGGAACATAAACGCGTTAGATGTACAATGTCAAGAACGTATAAATATATCAAACCAGAGTACACGAACAGTAGGTAGCTACAATAGTTGAGACGTGAGACCCATTCGCAGCCCTCCGTACCATAAAAACCGACTATGTATCACTGATTGATAACGAACCTTCAGCGCACCATTAAGTACTTTGCAGCCTCAGGAGCCTGCTCTGCTCACAACAACCTCCGTCCGCCTCTCAAACTCGCCTGCAGTTTCTGTTTCTGCGCGAAGAGCCGCGGTATCTCCGGCAGGAAGTCCTCCTTCAGAGTGTGGTAGAGTTCGAGCTCGAGCGGCGACCGGGAGCCGCTGTACGAGTCTGCCAGCGCGCGCCAGTCATCGGCCGACACACAGACGCACTGCCAGCCCGGCCGGCCGGCGCTCTCGTCCCCGCCGCTCTGCAGACGGTGGAGAGAGTGGTGTCGCTGCGTGACACGCTGCTTTTCGTACAAATAACGGGGAAATAGAAATAACCAGAGATTAATGAGATAACATTCCTTCATCGGACGCATGTCAAAAGTCGGTTACTGAATGGAGTAAATTATAAAGCTTACGTCCCAGTAGGTTCGAAGAAGCATGTAAATGAAAATTCAAAGCAAATTATGGAGAACTTATTTCTCACAGAAACTTAGCAACAGCACGATGCTTTAGGTAACAACCACAAAAATTGAGGTTATCTTAGTCCAGTCGTCTATGTTTGCATCGTCATCATGACAAGCATGCTGCATGAGTAAGGGCAGAACTCCTGCAATATCACACTTACCTCTTTATAGAGGCGAGTTCCATAAAAATACCAATAGGTGGCACCGCAGTCGTCGTGACCCAAGGGCTCGACTCGCAGGCTGTCCGCCTCAAGGTTCTGAGAACAAAAGAACACAGTGAGACAAAGCGAATGAGACAACCAATATGTTGAGTAGATCACACTAGGCGATCTAAGCATCCACAGCTTGACAAAAACCAAAAACTAATTTCACCCACAGCCCACTGAACCCTCCCAATCGGAATAATCCCCCAGCTTCACCAGGACTCTCCGGGTCTCCGCCCACCTTGAGAAGGTCGATCACGTCCTCTGCCTCCAAACGCAGGTCGCACAGCAGCTGGAGAACGGTGACGCGTGTTCGCAGCGACAGATCATAAAAGTCGCCCGTCTCACCCAGCGGGTTGGCGATGGTGGGATCCTCCTGGAACACACACCACACAAAAACTCGTCAGGGGACGACCTCACGGGACGCCATCGGTGTTCTGTGTCATCATCAGCTCTCAGAAGCAATTATAGTTCCACAACTGACTGTCCGTGGGATGCATTATTGCCGTTCAATTTGCATGAAATGGCGAAATAGCACAACAAACGGGACGCTACTTATGAGTAAATACCCAAATTAGCAGCCACTGATACTATTTTCGTGCAAAATAAATAAGCAAATCCGTGTATAAAAGCCTATCGATTGATCGAGCGCCACCGACACGAATTGACCACCGCAGCTGATCTGGGTAACTCACCAAGCACTTGAACTTGAGCAGTCGCCTCAGGTAGTACTGCCAGTTGTGCACGGAGACGTCATACTCTGGGAGGCATCCCTGCAGCAGGCGCACCAGCAGCTGCTGCAGCAGCGGCGACTCGTCTCGCTCCGCCAACAGGCCCTGCTCCAAGTCCTGGCGGCGCACGGACCCGTTCAGTGGGATGACGTGCATGGGAAATGTCGACGGCAAATCGCGGCCAGAATTCACCGTCAGTTACACCAGAGAAAACGGGACTTTAGAACGGAAGATATTCAATGAACGTAGAATTTCGATAGCGGTTAAAAGTACATAACATTTCTATATGAAATCGCATGTTGTCTTGTCACTGGTCTCAGCACTGTGACATTACATTAGTTTGAACAGCACCGCTGTTTGCCATGCCATGCCGACCAAACAACGCTACCGTTAATGGACGTACAATCTAAAGACCGCACCAGACAATTAAGAGCGACTCCGTCTTGGAAAGTCGGGACGGGACACATGGCTGAGCGCCGCGCCAAATTAAAACGGATTTTGGAAAGGGCATTCGTGCGCTCGTCAACTTTGCTGAATAATGAAGTAAAGTTTTACTACATAGTGACTTCGCCAGGTGCCATTACATAACAAAGACGATCCTAGAAATTCACGGCCACGAAAATGCCAAGAATTTCTATCATGAATGATACAATTGCATCAACGCCACTATGCATACGCATAAGAAAAGAGATCACGACACATCGTGCAAAAGTGAAGCCTAATTGTTTTACGACGCCGTCCTATTAGAAGCACAGGGAGTCTGCTTCTAATGGGACGGCGCGGCGTGAGGGGTGTTAACCCTCGCCCGTATAGGGGGGGGGGGGGTAAACTGACCCCCTCAGTTTTTAGCGAATAACTCGCATAAAAAACGGCTGATCACGACGAAACTTTCAGTAACCTCGACCTTATCAATTTTACACATACCCTGAAAATTTCATGACCCTGTCCCTGACCCAAATGACCTTTGACCTATGACTCTATATCTCGAGACCATGTTTGGCCGGAATCGCGATGCGGCGTATGTCGGCTCGCGCGCGTTTGCAGTCTTTTCGTGGTTTCAAGCGTTCAAACATGTGATATGTTGGTTCCATGCATTAGGGTGGGTGTCAAGGTCTCCTGAAGGTCAGGTCAAGTCATTGGCCTTTTCGGTTTACTTTGACGAGTTTTACATGTTTCTACGCTAGCTTTTGTAGCTGAATTCGAATATAGCAACCATTTGAACATTGACGAAGTACTTTTGGTGCCTTCGGAACACGTTACGAAGCTGTCAGAGGCGGTTGACTCCTACTACGAATACCCAGCAGGACACCTACTGGTTGACCTGACCTGACCTGATCCAACCGGGCCTAAATACAGCATCTGTAATCAAAACTTATATGATATTCGTGGTCAGGTACCCCGAATAATCCCATACAGCCACATTTCACGAAGTTCTGACAGGTCCCGATTTTCCCCGACTTTTGGGTCATTGACCTGACCTGGAAGGTCAACGAATGGCCTAGGACCTTAAAATTGGGTAGCATCAGCTTCCTCTCGTCATGGGCAACACGCTCGTTTTTTCCGCATAGCTCTAGCTCGATCAGCGGCCAAACGGCATGGGGGGGGGGGGGGGGGTCCAACGGACCTCTTATACGTTCGCGGCTGGTAAAACACCAATACGGGCGAGGGTTAATGGCGAAGGAACGGCAGACCCCACCAAGCAGTTGGTCAGATCACCTGTGCAAATCCCTACCATAGTGTAATAAATAACTGTAATAATAATAAATGTCCCTACCATCACACACCCTTAGGTGCCTTACGAGTCTAATCGCACAAAATAAGTACACCAAATAAGTACATACAAAATAAGTAGGTACACAAAATAAGTATATACAACAAGTATGGAAACTAGCCATCCTGACAAGCTGACTCGCGCCAACATGATAAATCAATAGCGATTAGTGATCATAAACTTACCTCTATATCAAAATCAAGGAGGTTGAAAGCTGCCCGAAACAAGGAACAAAAATGGGCAATACTCGGAATCTCCCACCACGTTTGGAGATCTGAAAAGAACAGAGAAAATGCGTCAAGACAACCATTCTCATAAACATAACTTCCTAGAGCACACATACAGGGCGACAACAAGTATTTAATAAACGCTTGCTTACAGCAAACAATCTTTAGTCTTTAGCAAAACAGTCGACCGAGGGGAAAAATGGAACGTTCAACTCTTGCGAACTGATGCGTCATGGCAAAGGAAAAAGATTTCGCCAGTAAATTAGGGACTGAAGTTAGTAAGACGCACTAACGCAATTCAACACTTTTCATCAATTTTCATTACATTACTGAAAATGTCCCAAAGCTCACTTCAACTCCGCTACTTAATTATTTCCATCCGATGAATCTTTCACCGCCAATGCAGGCAACCATCCACCCTGCGCCGCGAAAACACGCATGTCAGCGCCCATCCCGTCCCGGTAGCCCGCAGGTGTTTCCTGTTGCCACGCACAGCCGAGCCCATGAGCGTACGACGCCCCGCCCACCGTCCCGCAACAGCCAATCAGGACGGAGCGCGGCGGAGCCCCGGGCGGTATCCGAAGTGTCTCGGGCGTAGTCGGGGTCAAAGGTCACAGACAGGAAGCGGGCAGGACGTGACATGTCAACGCAGTTTACCCTTAGCTGTAAAAGCATGAAGGCTGCATGAAGCTATCGATCGATTGTTTCAAGTCGGCTTTATACTTCAGGTGAAAATAGTGTAACCGGAAGCTGGTGTGTCACTTGTAGCGCTTCGTCGCCGCTTTAATTTACTCATTTGCCCTAAAACCCAGACAACACGATCCCCTCACGCTACACACGCTAGCAAACAGTTCCCCCGCCCCTTCCCCTCCCCACACTCGGCCGCCCGGGGCCCTGACCGGAAGCGCTCGCAGTTCCGTCGTTCCGGCGGCGTCCGGTACTGGCACGACAGCCAAAGTCGCCCGCGGGGCCGGGCTACGGGCGTAAATCGCGCGTCATCGGCGCTACTCTACCGCCCTCAATCCCACGGAGAGACAGTCGCCGCCGCCCGGCCGCTCGGCGGGCACACCTGGGCCGTCGTCGGCCGCAGGTGCCCGTCTCCGCCGCGTGTGGCCGGAGGGAGGGGAAGGTAGGGAGGAGAGGGGCGGGGCCGGTGCGGCGGCACGAGCCCAGCTGAGGTGCCTCTCACAGCGCCGCACAGCGAGATAACGGTGCACGGCGCGCGGCCACCGGCGCCGCGGGACCCTGCCGGGGCCGGACAGCCCGGAACAGTGCCGGAACGAGAGCACGCACGGAGCTTATTGGGGGTGCAGTCATAGCGCTTTGTTACGTCTTTTGTACTATCGATTGCCTACTTCAGCTACTGCTTGCTTTCAGCGCGATTATCAACTGTAAATGAATGGTGAGATCATACGAGTAGGCATCAACCAGGCATGTTAGTTTAAAATTAGCGCCGTTCGATCGTCCATCAGCAATTTCAGCATAGTGTGCTAATTTCCACGCTATCAACCGCCCAGACATGTTGATACTTTGCGTAGCAGCTCATGCCCTCCCTTCCGGTGCGTAACCTTGTTTTGGCGGCAGTGGATAAATGATCCTTGTGAAGCCAAACTTTTCGCCGCAAGGCTTCGTCGGACTCCAACCGCACCAGACCAATCGACGTAGGTACTCATAACGCAATGCCAATTGACCATGGCTCATTGACCATGCCCAGCTCATGAGCCAGGGACTCGGCTCTTGAGCCAGAAACTAAGCTCATGAGCAAGGGGCTCATCTCAAGAGCCAGGGACTCGGCTCATGGAACTTTGGCTCAGCTCATGGACACAGCGCCCGCCCTCTAAAGCCCCACCTTCTGCGCACCTTCGGAGGCAAGGGCGAGGTTTGCATCACTACCATGCGAGCGACGCAGCTGGAGCGTGCGTCTCAGAGTTGAAACGGACCTTAAAGCTGGCCCGGGGCAGCATCCCACCGGATGTAGTCGCCGGATATGGGTTTGTGCACCAGTTTTGTAGGCTGCAAGTTGCTACGGTCCTGCGATGCACGCAACATGAACGCAACCCGATACTATCAAGACAAATAAATAGGGAGGTGAAATGTTCAAACAACAGCTTAGATTTTCGACAATCAACCACTGCACTAGCGTGGAATAAAGACAATATGCTGGATAACGTTGCTCAATGTGTGAAAAGCAGTAAATATGAATGAACTGAGTGTGTCTGACAAGCGACTTCCAGGCTTAATCCTCTGACAGTAGTGGCGTAGTGGCATCCACAAGCTGCGCAAATACGAACGATGGCATTAGTAATTATCAAACAAAATAAAACAAAGTTGATCAGTCAGCAGAACGTTAATTACTAGCAATTAGTTTCCATGAAGGAAGAGTATCGGGTGCCTACAGATACTTATTTTAGCCAGACCAATGGTTTCAGCTGAACCATCAAAATTGCTCGCTGCAGAGCCCTTAAAATAAACATTGGTTACAAAACACAATCGCTAAATCGACCTGTCATGCTGCAAGTTACCCGAGTGCTTCTTTTGCACACAGCTGCCGAATGAATCGGCCGTCGGCACGTTATCACCTCGGAATCCTCCGTTTCGACTCGAGCACGGTCGATAGCCAAGAACGACCTTCGTAGGTCGGTAATCAAACAGAGTCGATCCTCCGCCGGCTGACCATCCAAAGGAGTGCCGTCCGACCTCCTGTGACACAGCCGGGCCATCGCCTCACAGCGGGGCGCCACGGGCAAAAACGGACCGCCATCGGAGCGCTCCCGTTCATAATGGAATGGCCATATACGACAGATCGACACTGACGACCGCAGAAGGATTGGGCTGAAGACGCGCCGGCCAGTTTTCGGGCGCCGCATCGGAAGCACAGTTCCGTCAGCGGCGACATCCACATGAGCTAAGGGCACCGCGGATGGAATTATTTTGGTCATTTCTGGTGAATGATGATTAACTGCAATATCAAATGTCATGAACTTAACATGTTCTAGACATGTTCTAATGAACCATTGTACCCTGACAACTGACAAGCAAAAGTGTCGCAGTTAGAATGTATGCATGAATATAAAAGAAATGAAGGTGCCTATTTGACATTAGGTATGTATCAACAGCTCCTGGTGATAAAGCTACATTTATCATGTTTATCTGCATCATGAGGTCAAAATACCATTATCACACCTTCTAAAATTGATATAAGTGACAAAACTTTGCTACCAACTATGCCTTGCAATAATAACTATTCCTTCCTTCCAGTGATGTAGATAAATATATTCCTCTGGATTTCCCCAAAAGTAAAGGTAATTCTGTAACGCTGTTGCTAGCACAATGCAACTTAGCTAGAAATTGGTGCCAACATCAACTGATAATTATTGTTTGTGGCATGATCTGTGGGATATGCATTTTGGTGATCTTGAGTGTTATCATAGCAGCATTGATCACATGGCTCCCTGATAGTAATTAAATAATCCTCCTTAAAATATTTCTGAGGCTTTTCTTAAGATAATGCCTTCATGATAAATAGGAAGGACAAAAGGTGGAGTGTAGATCATGGAGAAAATACATACAAATTTATGTTTTAATTATACAGTAGCCTTATGTATTAACACTTCCTATCAAATATCATAAGAAAATCCTGAGCAGGAAGCTTTCCCACAATGATCAAGTCAATCCTGAAGTGCATAAGGCCATATAAAGTAGGTAATACAGCACAAGCATCAAGTCAAAGAACTAGGTACCAGTACAGCCAGACTAATCTGGCTCATACATTAATTGCCTTAAAAAACAATGAAATCCTGCTAGATCTAGTTGTAGACTGAGACTCTATGAGCACACAGCCACTAACTCATCGCCTTTAGTTGAACAGAAAAGTTGCTGAGATACTAGACTGCCTGGGAAAACCTATCCTTGCCTTTTGGCTGAAAGATAGCTTATCGAATGGATGAGGACTAACACTGAGTGACGAGTGTCAGATTTATCAATAAGTAATAACTTAGTTTCACCTGTCATCTATAGAGCTCAAATTACTGTAATTGGCCTTTAAGGGCAAGTGAGAATAATTATAAATGACACATGGACCTGCTAATCAAGATTCAGAACACAAGAATGCTAGCAGAATGGCCACACAAACACCTATCACATACATTATGCCCATTTACAGTGTCACAAAGATACATGCCACTGGGTCAGTCATTGAAAAGGCAACTATCCATACTTATGTTCACCTATGTATTGATATTTCTGTTTGGATGATTGAACAAACCAGCTAATAACTGGCAAGTGAGGGGCCAAAGCCAGTAATTCTTGAGGGTGAAAAGTGCGGGTAGGTACCTACCTAAGCTGCTAAGCAGCCGAAGTGATCGCTCTGTATCAACGTAGTCATACTTCATCAGTTACTCAGATGTGGAGTCACTCACTAAACCATTCAAGTAAAGCTTGTAAAAGAAGTATATAAATAAAATGGCCAATGTTAATTAGGTCACCAAAATTGTGAGTGCTGTGCCTAATTATAATGGTAAGAGTAGGTACAGACAGGTGGCGCATGCTGAAATAAGTATGATATTGGCTGTTTACAATTCAACTAACCATATAGACATGTGGTGATAAAACTGCAGGTTAACTGCTAACATGCGTAACTGTCTGAAAATAAGCGGGAAGACACGACACGCCATCGACCACAACACGGGCGCGCCATTCGCATATGCTGGTGCGGCCAGAAAGAACTGACCTTCCATGAGATTCAGTAGAGGTCTAGTTCTTTGATGTTCATGATGTATAACTTGCTAAAAAAGGAAGCCGAATAAATCCCGCTTATTACATTTATCACGAAAAATTGCGGCGCAGGCCACCATAAACACGGACACGAACCAACACTGCCGAATTCGGTTGCATCCGGGAACTTCAGCGCCATCAATTTTTCTATCGATTTTACTAACATTATCCACCTCTCAACATTTGAAACAGGTTGAATGAGTCCAACAAATGTTTACTTTCCCGGAATTGGCGATTTAACTTATTTTGAAAATGAAATATTTTCAAATCATTATAATCTTGCGTGACTATGACGCAGCATCGATATAAAACTGAAATTCCGCCTTCTTTTTAGAAACAGGCTTCAAAAACGTAACATAAAGACTTGCTTTTAATATTTCTAAAAATGTGCATATTTTTGTAAGAAATGTGAGAATTTTGTTTTGAAAAGCTTAAAAAATCCATTCACATGCCTACTGAATTGTTCGCAAACAAAAGTGAAAATTTCAATCACTAAAGTGCATTAAAGTGCATCAGGCAAAAACCAAGGCCGTACGCAAAAACTGTCAACAAAGCAGTGATCGCAGTGAATTATGACGGGTCGGGTCATATGTGGCATATATGCATAGCATTAAGTTTTTATATAGGTGCTGTGGATGCCAAGACATACTATTCCGGCACAGCTTCAATTATCTTGCATATAATTTTATGAAAATACTGTATATTGAGACTTGAGAGAGTCAGAGACGTTTCTCCCAGGGCTCTCACTCTCGTTTTCGGATGTCGATGTTGCGTGCGAGCAAAGTGAAGGTCTGGTAATGCTGAATCAGTTTCGAATTTAAGGTAACAAGATTTCGGCAATTTTCGTACAGCACTCAGTTTTCTTGCGTGTGATGGTAATTGTAATTAAAAGTTGAGATTATATTTGAAATGTGAGACGTCCGCCCCAACAGCATTCAGTTACCTCACCTTTAATTGCTATAGGTAAAAAGTTCATATTATATTGTGAAATGTGAGACATCTAGTCCAGGTTGGGTTACCGATACCGGCTCTCACAGCCTATTCCCGCTCATGCCACATCTGCCGTACTATAGACACCGGGTCTTGCCATCATCAGCAATTCAAGTTGCTTGAAAGCAATGTCAATGTAAAAGTAGTGTTGAATCAGTTTCAAATTTAATGTTACAATATCATATTTCACTATACTTTGAGTACAGCTAAGGCTTAGTAGGTACAGTGGTAGTTCTATCACCCTTTCTTTCTCCTGCTATCTCCCTATCTTGATCTTGCTCTGCCTCTCTTTATCATCTGCTGCATTCCCTTTCCCAGCCAGCAATTCACTTGGGCTGAACTGTGGCAAACGTCGGGCAGCTTGGGCTTAGCTTGGGTTTGCCCACTTTGATCAAAACCAATGTATTTTTTACTAGGGCTGAGCTTGGGCATGCCGCAGCTATGCCCACGTGCGGATAGCAGTAGCTCAGCCCGACATCTGCCCATGCATCCAAAACAGGCTTAACTTGGGCGGAGCGCGGGCTGATCAAGCTGGCTGTGTCCTTCGGCTAACTGGAGTAAAGCCGGAGTTAAGCCATACTTGTTTGGCTGTTCGCGCATGCGCAGTTCTGCGCCAATCATGTGCAGCGTTTGTGACAGTCTGCGCGCTGTGTGACGAAACGACACACCGGTGTTTGGGCATTTGGTGGTTGATGTTTGGGCGCGTGTGACAGCGCGAAGAAGGGATAGTGCTCATTGCTCTTATCAAGTGGACTGGCATGGAGTTTTACGGTAGGTAATTGTATTGAATGGTGCGCTTGATCGTATGTAAACGTCATTATTTTGACTGAGTTTCACGCCATCAAACATGAAGCTGAATAGCTGTTCAGCCTGGCGACTTATACCCTCGCTCAGAAAAGCCGCATTCCGTGCCTACTGCCTTTATGCATATCTTTGTGAAATAACAGCACTTCTGAACCAGGAAAATGAAATACAAAACACAAATATTTATCTATTTATCACCGAGTACGCTCATTCTCTGTCCGCGTTGAAAAATTCGAATGAACATTTTATACGGATCAATGAGAAGTGCTGTTACAGTATTAATGCAACAATAAGTTATTTTTCAAGCAAACATGCAATGTAAATTAAATCAATTGATCTCTTTTTCAGGTACGTACCATTCGAGCAAATTGTTCCAAAAAATGGAATAGTTATACAAACCAGGACCGGGTGGACGCCGCTGTCGCCCTCGCCAAGTGGTTTAGCGGAAACTGCCTGCTTATAATTAAGTAGGTATGCCTACATATACGGAAACTGCGCCGAAAGCTGGCCGACCACCTACTGCAGATGTGTGTGTGTGTGGAGGAGCCAGACGCCTCCAAAGCTCCCATTCGCCAGAGTGAAGTTCTTTATAAACGATTGTTTGCTAATTGCTTTATGTCTTATGAGCGATTACTTGCTGTCCTTACTTTATGCTTTCAGTTAAGTGTTCAACCAAGAATTATGAACGCCGAACGGGGAGGAAGGCTAGCGGGTCTTGTGATTGATTTTTAGTTTTGATGGCGCTTTTTCATGACTCATGCCATATAATTGCTGCAGTTTGCAGTCCACTGTTTCATGTATTTGTGTTCCATTTGACGTGTCTGTAGTCGTTTGAAATAAACATTCAATCAAACTCAACCACTACTTTCCTTTCGCAATGCTCGATGACCGGTTAACAGAGCATATGAGTGACCGTAGGGCGTAGCAATTTTAAATATGCATTAAAACCACACAACCTTCTGAAAGTGCATTGGCTGCTCCTTGCTACTTGATCCAGTGTGAAGCAAAAGCAAGATGAAGTCAAGTCGAGACTTGAGAAAACAGGAGCCGTCACTCGAGCCGAACCCGAGCAAAGCCACAGCAGTTTGCAATGTATAAACCCCATTCACTTCTATGGCTTAAGTCGGGATAGACAGGGCACACAGAGTGGGCTTGCCGGAGTTCAGCCCGCTCGGGCCCAGAGTAATTTCCATTATATAAATGGATTCACTGCTCGGGCTTAAATCGGGCTAACGCCAATCGTCGCTCAACTAGGGCTAAATTACGGCTGCCCGGAGCTCGCAGAGCGGGCATACCTCCGGCAGAGCATGGGCTTTAGTCGGCGTTTCTGTGTCATACGCCAACTTTAGCCCAAGCCCTAGCCGACTTTAGCCTGACTAAAAATCTCGGGCAATCCGCACTTGCGCCTGCTTGGGCCCGGAGCAAAATTGCTGGCTGGGTTATTAATTTGGAGGGGTCCCACTCACCTGCTACTTTTGTGTGTGCAGCAGTCACAGAAGCAATGAGTTCCCGGTCTGCAGCCATGGTACCAGCGGTCACAGTCACACCCTCAACAAATGCCACTGGCAAGGTGGGCCCTGAGCCTGCCACCTCTGCAGCCCAACCTGGTGCCCCGGCACCAGCACCGTCAGCCACAAAGGAGCCCACCAGCTCTAGCATGAAAGACCCTTCTACTGAGAAGGAGCCCGGCACCCACCGTGTCAGCATTCAGACACCTTCCATGCAGTCTGCTGCCATTGGGAAGAAAGAGAGCACTGCAGTTGAGGAAAAACAGGAGGGGGAGGACACAGCTGATGACCCATATGGGGTGAGTTGCCTATTTTTGTGTGTTGTTTTCATTGTTACTTTGTTGATCCATGTTTCTTCATGTTTTTCATTCATCAGAATCAAGGATGTTTGAGCTGTGACATTCCCTATCCAACCAGTATGTGTCAATAGATCTGACCAGGGCTTCTAGGAAATACTTGGCAGTGGCTATACCAGAGGCCAAGCTTGCCTTCGAAAATCATCTGCCGTGGCCACTTTTAGGTCTTACATCTCCCACAAGTTAAACTATTTATGCGAGAAATAACCACAGCTGTCGATATTTCTGTTGGTAAAACTGGCCTCTGGTCCTGTTCTGGTCCACTCATGCCTCAGCATGTGTCAGTATCAATGCTTGTTACTCGTCACTGACACTCCTGTCCATCGGTAGTTGGCTGACAAGCGCCGCCAAGAGCTGCGTGAGCGGCTGCTCTACCTCACCCAGCCGCGCGCCTCGATCCTGAGCGAGCGCTCGGACGCGCGTCCGGGCGCCTGTGAGCAGCGCAGCGTCATCAGCCAGTACCTGCGGCAGCGCGACCCGCGGCTCTTCATCAGCAGCCAACGGCGCGTGGTGCGCTCCTTCCTGCCGCCCGTGTTCCGCAGTCGCCACTCGGCGGCCGACGACCGGCCGCAGCGCATCACCAGGTCGGCGGAGCGCGGCGGGACGAGAGGGGAGAGGGATACTGGGCCCTAGTGCACCTGGGGAGAGTGTAGTAGGTGAGGGCGAAGACGAGAGCGTCATTAGGTGGGCCTGTTCCCGGGAAAGGGAAGCCAGTTGAAGTAGTGTGTGGTGATGAGTGAAAGATAACCACTACGTCACGATTAGAACGGAGATTTGAGATGGGATTATATTCGGATCGGGCTCTCGCTCAGTATCCGCGTGATTGGGTCAACGATCAGCGTCCAGGACCCCTTTCTGTGAGATTCCGGTGTGTTTGAATCGGACAGATCGCCAATGCTCCGATCCGGTGTGTCAAGCGTAGCTTATTGCTTAGATCCTGACCTAACCTCTGCCTCGTGATCGGAATCTTGTTGGTACTCGGCATAAGTTAAATCGAACGCTGGACGTGTCCATTTGTGATTGCGAACGCCAAAGCGGCTTGGCCCGGTTTCTCTACTCGCTCTGTTCTACAGCGCCAATAATGCTCATCACCCGTCCGATGATAATCCTGCGGCTGATCTACCTCACTTTTCCCCTGTCCCACCAGCTCTCAGCGTCGGGAGCCGGAGAAGCTGGCGGAGAACCAGCGCGAGATGGAGCGCATGTTCTCCACCAAGAAGCACCGCATGCCGGCAGAACAGGAGCTGGAGGACCGCATCCTGCGCGAGCGGTGCCAGCTGCCGATGCTGGCCCGCGCCAGCGCCCACTGGTAAGAGGATAGAGGGAGGAGGGGGGAGGGACGTCTCGGACTGTGTGGGGGAGATGGTTAGTCACAGGTTTGGGAATGATGATGTAAGGTACGGCCAGCTTGTGATTTTCTGATGTGATATTCGCAAAATGAAACGATTCCCAGGACCTGTGATGTCACTCACTAACCATATCGCACAAAAATCCTTTTGTTCACTCTTTTCCACCTCATTCAATTCTACCTCTTCCTTGACCGCCTCATCATGCCCCTCTCCTAACCCATCTCTTCCTCTCCCCTGCCACCACCACCGCCGCCTCTGCCCGCTGCCGACCTCCAGCCACCGTAGTCAGCTGAAGCACAACTTTTGTATCGACGTGCTGGAGCGCGGCTGCCACCACGCGCACACGGAGATGTACCACATTTTGCGGCGCGACTCGGCGCAGAAGGCGGCCGCCAAGGCGCCGGCACCGCTGATCGAGGAGACGCCGCACAAGCTGCAGAAACTCAAACAGTGCCTGGTCGACGTGGAGGAGTCTGTCCGACGACGTGCGACCGCAGGACGGGATGGGGATGTTTCGCTTAGGCGTGGTTTCTAGGGTTTTAGAGAGTTGCGTGGCCTTTGACCAGCGTTGAAATTGCCCAATGCCCATCATGAATATTGTTTTTTTTAAGGCGGAAATTCATTCCTTTGTCTCTTCATTCATTTATTCATTCATTCATTCATTCATTTATTTACTCGCTCTTTCATTGATTCTTTCATTCATTGATTCATTCATTCATTGATTCATTCGTTTATTGATTCATTCATTCATTCCCACTCTCATCGACATTAATTTATTCATTCACACATTCATCAGCATTCATTCATTCATTCATTCATTCATTCATTCATTCATTCATTCATTCATTCATCCATTCATTCATTCATTCATTCATGCATCATTTCCTGGGTTCAATCATTCATTCATGCATTATTTCCTGCGTTCAATCATTCCCTCAACTGTACTCAGGTGTGACTTGGTGTGCTTGTGTGCCATTTTTGTCCTAAATTTTGCGCTTTTTATCTTGCAACCAACTTGAAACATTGTTTTGTATCTCATGCCGGATGCCCCACGATGTCGTAAGACTGTTAGTTTCCTCCCGTTTTTGTTGATAATTGTACGTGAAGTGAACATTGTACGCTTTCAGACGACTACATGTCCGCCTACGGATCGGCCAACGATCTCGCTTTCTTCTTTCTGAAGGACCCTCCTGACCTGTGGCTGGCTAACCACTTCTTCGACAAGTGCCTCGAGTTCGGCAAGAAAATCGAGGACGATGGCAAAATGCGGGAGAGCGAGGCTCACTGCAACGTGGGAATCATGTGGTTCTTCGAAGGTAAGTGCGTCTCTATGACTCATCTTCCCTGGAAATTAATGGACAGTAAGGGTTGACAGTTTTGTTGCTGGATAGTTTTTCTTCAACCACACACGTGTCGGGGTGTTGTTTTGTAAGCTGTCGTGTTTTCCATTGTGTGTTTTTTGTGAACGACGTCCAGCTTCAACTACTTTCCGTTGTATCCCCGATATAGCTGATGATCGGAATTCAGTAGGCGGTGTATCTTTTCCGTCAATCGCCTTAGACCCGACACGTATCGTCTTCCTAACATCCCGCATCTGCGCTCCTGCAGACAACATCAGCGCTGCGCTGACGCACCTGGAGAAGTTCCGCCGGCTCTCCTACAAACAGGTGTGGGAGACAATGGACAACTACAGCTACTACCGCTACTCGTGCCTGCTGCTGCAGGACGTCTACCTCAGCCAGGCGGTGGCCGCCGAGAAGGAGGACCTCGAGAAGGCCTTCAAACTCTACCTCAGAGCGTCCGTCATGGCCAACCAGGGTCAGTGCCGGCGGGAGACGGGACCGAGATAGGGTGGTATGGCTGGTTAGAAGTGGTTCGGATGACACTATATCGCTGAATATTCGTTGATTTGAAACCCCATAAAATGCGTTTTCGCACTCATTACTTTATATACCTTTAATCAGATGTATTCAGGCTAATTTCGTGATATTGTTCTTAGTTGTCGATAAATGAATCGATATACTAAACCACTCAGCTGCAGCTGCTATATCAGACCCGTTTGAGTCATCAACTAGCACCGACATCTTATCCTTGTCGTAATACTCAAATCCCGTCGCCTCGTCATTTTATTTCTTATTCCCGTCCGACAGCCCAGAACATGCAGGCCGAGGCGATGGCTCAGTACAACCTGGGAGAGATCCAGGAGAAGATGGGCAACTGGCAGAACGCGCTGCGCCGCTACGAGGCCTACCTGCGGCTCTCGGACAAACTGCTCAACTTCAAGGGAGTCTGCACGGGCTGCTTCAAGATCGCAAAGTGTCACGCCGCGTGAGTAAGGGGCCGGCAGGGGATGGTGGCTGAGATAAGATGTTAAGACCGCATTGTGATATCATGAAATGTGACTTGCCGAAACGCAGGAATTCTACGGACTTTTGAGGCAGTTAGTTACTAGGTTTTGGGATTGCAACCCTGCTTGTCTGAACAGAAGACCATCCGCGTTTCCGTGTTGCTGGCTGAAAAATGATTTACTTAGTATTTCTGGATTTTTTTTTTGTATACATTATCAGCGACGTTTCCGGTTTAGTACAGCATTAGCCGTTCTAGTGGAAGAACTCTTGATTGTTTTGCTCTCCCGAAGCACAGCAAGCTATCGCTCTCACTTACTGTTCGTTTATACTCTGTCTGACCCCAGGATGGGTAAGCTCCCTTTGGCGGTGGACAATCTGAAGCGCAGTGAGCACATAGCGCGCGGACAGCACCTGGACGAGGAGATTATACGGGCCAGCTCGGAGCTGGGACACATCTACCTCTCCATGGTGAGGGCACCTATTAACCAGTCAGTCCTCTAACCCGTAATCATGGCTATTAACCGCAGGCATCCCGCGCCCACGGTGCCTCTCGCTGACGAAATGAGAAATCAATAGATTGTGCTGTCATGATAGCAAGAGCTTTGTTTGGGAGAAATGAGTGCTGTGGGGTCTGACGGGAAGGGAAACTCGAGTCAGAATTCCATGAGTTATGGTCGCTATTCGTTCGTGATTGTTCAGTTGCGGAAACATCAGTAGTTTGTAGTGATGCATTGATAATATTGTACGGCTTAAATTCGCAGCCATTCTCGTTTGAAGTGTTCCGGACTTATGAGCCTATGTCGTTGGTCCTCCCTCAGTTATCTAACCATCCCTCGTCTCTGTCCACGCCAGGGTAAGAACGACCAGGCGTTCCGGCAGTTCTCTCAGGCGTGGAACTACGTGGAACTGGCCGAGAGCGTCATCAACGACCACAGTTACGTGGCGAGCGCGATGGTCGGTATCAGCAGCGCCAGCCGTCTGGTGGTGGACTTCAGCGACCTGGTGTACCGCGCCGAGCCGGAGCAGCTGCAGAGCCTGCTGCTGTGGAGGGCCGCCAGACAGGGCGTGCAGGCAGAGGAGGCGCCCGCCGCCCAGAACAAGTGGATGTAGTGGAACGTGGGGCGTGGGGGAGAGCGGGGAGGGGAGGGAGAGACTGGGAGACGAACGACGCGCGACGGTGTTCGTTGTTGGACTGTGTGTTGGCTGTTACAGTGAGATTGTTGAATTAATGGCTAGTTTGTTGCAGATTTGAATCAAGTGTGGAAAGGATGCTATCGATAAGGTTTATTAGCCGGATTGGTCACGAGGCTGCGGTGTGTTGTCAGCGACTTTGAAGGAGACGTCACATATTTGTTATTGCTAGCTCAAATTATGGCTGCTCGGGTGGCCAATGTTTTTTTTTTCCAGCAACTTTTGTCTGAACATTCTTGGCATCATCGGTAATCGCGTACATAAATCTCTGTTCGGCTCAATTGTCTGCCGTCACTTGTTTTCCATGTCTTCTTTTTGATGGCCTTGATTTGGTAGACATCCACCGGTCATTCTATTGTAAAGTGCCATTGCAATATAGGTAAACAATTGTTAACTCGTCCTTTTCTGAATGACTACCCCTTTTCATTTTACCGAATTCCTCGATTTACTGCCAATTTCTGACACGTAGTGCAGGTCGCTCACTGTTGCTGCTCCCGTTTATTGCTTGTCACGGGGCGGAGCGATGACGGACGGGGGTGGTCGCTGTCGTCAAAAAGGCGACGGCTGTGTACAAGACATGGCCACATGTAGGCAATAAACGGCATAGGAAGCATCGCTGATACTTACCAAGGCCTGGTAAAACCGAATTTCTAGGTACCTTGCGGCGATGACATCCTGTTGAGGAAGTGGAGAGTGAAAACATTCACAGGCAGGTGCCAGGTAGAAATACAATGAATATGGGAAGACGATTATTTGATTTACCGATTAATTGACGATTCTCGATCTGTCTTGCAGTTGTCCAATATGCAAGATAGGTAACACTAGAAACAAAGATCCAATGATAAATCAAAGTGCCTACCAAACTTGCGCGAAATTGCATCACCGTTCCGTGCTTCTATCCTCAGGATACTGAAATCCTTCTCCTCCACGCCGCAACCTCCCTCTGGGCTGGACAGGCAACTTTATCTCATGTGGGCTGCTCCCTTGGAGCGGCACCGCTGCTCCCGAGGGAGCGCACCCCGTAGCCGGGTGCAGTGAGTGCCTTGGGGCTGGGTGGCCTGTCCTCTGGACGGGCTCAGCCCCGGCGACTCACTAGGGTGCCTGCCCAGACCAATGTCTCCCCCTATATCCTATCATCCTCCCGGCTCTGAAATGGTCTTATTGGACCGAAAGGGCCTAACCCAACAAAACAAAACAAAAGCGAAATTACATCGTCGTTCTCCACACCATGCGCCTTGCTGTCAATTTTATTTTAATTTCGAAACAACACAGTCGTCTGTATTCAATCAGAAACCACTAGTTCGTGAGTAACCGAAGGTTTGTTGTCAATAGTTAAAACACTATTCTTTAGAATTGTGTTTTTCTATTGAAAAACAAATCTGAGTTCCCTGACAATTTGGCAAAAGCTTAGGCCAGGAAAGACAGAGCGACCTTCGTGCAGGACGGTCGTTTGCATGACCGTAGTGACCTTCCCTCGGTCATCGCTGAATCATCTGAACTGGAACCCGGCTGGAGCATGGAGCTACTGGGGCGTCATCTTTTCACCAGTTAGTAACTTTTTCTGCCGAGAGGTGCCTCTGTCTTGACTTCTCGTGACCTTGCGAAGGCCTGAAAACGCGCTGCATTCGCCCGATTTGTCCTGTCGTCTGCTATTCACTTTGCATATAAATCCCAAGTTTGAGTTGAAGACTACATTCTTTTTAACCATTTAGGACCGAAAAGGTGGGTTGTTTTTACTTTCTACTCTATTTTTAGCATCAACGCGAAGCAGCTGTGTGGGTGAGAGCCGTCGAATGCCCGTGGGCGAGGTCGTAATTGGTTTGTTTTGATTTCCCTTCACGCCACAGAGCATTGGATAATCTGCCTGGCTTATCATTATGGCCATTTTCTTCGCTTTTATGGATACGTGAGTACAGATGATTTAATTTTTCATGCAGCTACCCTTGCGATTGCTCTTGGCATCATCTTTGTGTATGTGCATAATGTTTAAATAGCTAAATGAGGCAAACAGGTGTTAAGCCAATACCCAATGACATTAGGTCTTGGCTTTTACTTATGACCTGTTATAGGACCTCAGAAGTTCAGGTTTAATTAAGATCTTACCCCCAAATCTATGCTGTTGTGTTAAATTGTAATTAGAATAAGTTAACTTGTTTATCCATCATGCTGTAGGAAAATGAAAAGTGGATGTGTTGGCTGTCCGTCGTAACTCTAAAGCGGCCCAGTTTCATGAATATTTGCTAAAGGACACACATAAATACATGATAGGAAATTATCATATCTTATTTAGCTACTTTTCCATCATTTAGATTAATATTTAGATATGGTTACTCCTGCTGAAAGATGAATCCAATCATCCTTAACCCGCGCCGGGCCGGTGCTCTGAGATTCCGCGCCGGGCCGCTGGGGGGGTTTGAACACCCCCCCTTCTAACTCGGCTCCTGGGCCACGTAGCGACACGCGGTAAGCGGCAATCGAAAGAACGTCAAAAATAAGGACGAAAACACTTCGGTCATTTTTTGGGTCAGGTCAAAGGTCAGGTCACTTGAGGTCACCAAAGGTAAAATGTTGACTATTTCAACATTTTGGAAACTGCCAACGGCTATCTCGGGAACCGATAGAGCTACAGCGCCGCAAAAAAGCGCATTCGATAGCCCTTTTACAGACCTTTCTGAGTAATGTTCTCAGATTTGACCTCAGGTCAACGGTTTAGCCTCCAGAGGGCAAAAACTCCAAAAATAGCCGTTTTTACGAAAAACGTTTTTTAGGCAATAACTTTTGACTCAAAAGAGCTATGACATTACTTTTGCCAGCATCGTGTTCCTCTCGTCGAGACGCGTCGAATGAACTATAATTTGACCTTGAAAGGTCAACTTGAAAATTTGACCTCAGGTCAAGGTCATGACCTGACCGGAAAAGGTCATGTTGCATATCAGTCGATCCGCAACGTCGAGCCGAACACATCTAAGGCGTTTTCAGCGCTCTAGCACGCCTCTATCAGAAGTTATCATCGAAAAACTGTTAGATTCTGTTCGTGACCTGAGATGACCTCGGGGACATAACGAGGGGTCACAGTTGCCATTTTATGGTTCAGTGTGTCTATTTTACCCACATCTCGATGTTTGAGCGTGTCTAGAATAGCGTTCGTGCAAAACAGACGCTTTTCAATTTTCTCCCATTGACTTATAATGGAGAGGCCGCAAAATTGACCTGACCTTAGGTCACCGATATCAAAATTCCGAGATATACATTTTATAGATAGTGTTGCTCTAATCAATCGCTGAAAGTTTCAAGGCAATCGTTCAGTCGGTGTAGCTATGACGAGCATTCTTATTTTTCTGAGGTGAGGTCACTTGGCGTGACCTGGTGACCTGACCTAAGGTGACCTGGGTCTGAAATTTTCACAACATGTGCGGAAAAGATGCACGAACAGGTGTGCCAAAAACGGCGGCGCTCCGCGCCGCCGTTTTTGAGATATCTGCGAAAAACCGCAAGGGGGGGTGTTCAAACACCCCCCCGGCCCGGCGCGGGTTAAGTGGAAATTTGAATTCTGTCATTTGTGGAAATGAAATATATTTTTGCTGCACAGTTCCTAAATTTAATGTACTCAAGAATGTATGAATAACATCCATAATTTTTTAGACTTTACTTCCATAGTTACATCACATAGTTCCACAAGTGTGCTCCTGCAATCATAAATCACTTTTCTGTTCCCAAGGAGGGGTGGAACCATCAACCCATGAATACCTATTGATTACCTAATGCATGATACACTGCTGCTTTAGGGTTATCTTGACAGGCTGGATTCTGCCTGCAGATGCATGTATTGAACTAGAAGTTCATGCTAAATTCAAGCCCAGCCCAAGACGTTTTGTCAATCTAAAAGCTATTGTCACTATGTGCTCATATCCATCCAGTTCCATGAAAGGGAAAATGTGTAAGACTAAGGTCATTGTCTTTTTTACCTTTGAGAAGAAAAAAGTTAAAATACTTTGAATGGTATGAATGAAGGTTTTGTATGCCTCAAGAAGTTCATGATAGGGGCATTATACCTATCCATATTTTCACTGCATGGCTGTCTTCTCTTTTATGCCACGTGGCCATCTGGAGCCCATCTTACTGCGTGTTGAAGGGGAGGGCTGGAGGGACCCTGGACTCTGCGGGACTATCCGTGATGCGTGACCGCAGTATGACGGGTGACTCGACCTCCGGTGGGGTGATGCGTCTGGTCGCAGTCCGTGGGCCAGCAGTGACCGTCAAAGAGGGATGTGAGGCGCCGACGGTTTCAAATTCAGAAGCCAAATGGACTCCCGAAACGACATGCATCGTGCCCTTTAATGACACGATGGCCAGCTCAGTTCGTCGCGGGACAGTAGACATGCGACTAATGATTGACCTTGTGTACAGAAGCGGGGTGAATGCTGGTGGATGCGTGAGTTACGAGACCTGTGTGCTATCCACCCCGAATTCGGACACCGAAGACGCGATCTACCTCCGACGGCCGGATCGTTTTCTTATGTCCTATGTCAACCTGGAATCGCTTTGTTTGTCTGTTAGCTGAGGTGTTTTGAGGTGGGATGCATCGACTGGGAGGTCTTTGTGCCCTCGTATCTTATCACTGCTGTGAAGTGATTCTTCGGCCTACCTTTAACACTCGTTCCTTACTGTTGACAGGACCCAATAAACTTCCGGGTCTCCAAATTCTCGCAGGAGCAAATTATACGCATCAACTACTTACCAGTAAGTACCGACGTTTTTGAACGTATCATTTCGGTCAATCATCTGCACGCTATTATCTTGTTACTTTTTCTGTTGACTTGCTCATAATTGCTAAACATCGATGAGTTTTGGCATCTAGTGTATGACTTGCGACTCGCACGTTATCGGTGTGAAATACGAGTACCGCTAGCTGCATGCTGTTATCGATGTTTCCATGAATTCGACGTAGCCCATTCCCGACGGACTGAGAGCACGTGAAGGAATTTACCAGCGAGCGACAGTTAGTGATCTATCTGAGCGCGCTTCGCTGGTGCTCTGGCCGGCCGATAACTGGGCGGCTGAGATGGACACTGGCGGTGCGACTGGCTGTTTCTGTTTGTAGTAACAGCGTGCAGCGTGCATACCGCTGAACAGCGTGAACAGTTCTGTTTATGAAGACGCACTGCAGCCGGTGCCTAATGGACCGAGGTGCCCGCTGAAACATCTATCAACTGAGTTATGTCACCCTCAAATGTTAAGCCCTATTTCATGCCTTTTGGTATGTATCGGTATTATTCGATGAAACAAAAGATACCTATGAGAGGTCGGTGACCGATATTGTTCACAGCGCTACCAAGTCGTCGTGTATCCTCCTCCTCTTCCGCCTCCGCCGCACCGCGAGTCTGTCGTTCACGCGATTGGTGTCCGGTTTCCCGACTGACCGTGCGGCGTTTCCCTCCGTCCGGTGTCGTATCTCGGGCGGGGCGCTCGGGCGCGTCCGCCGCCGTTCCTTTGCACGACTCCGGCACGGCCCGAGCACGCCCCGCTCTCACGCCATGGAAACCAAACACGGGCCGAGCTCGCCACCGCCGGCGGCCTGTTGCCACGCGCCGTGACGGCCGCTGTTTTTCTGTGTCGGCTCGCCGGGCCTGTGTCAGCAGTGACGGCCAGTGAACGGGTCTGGACGGTACAGAGAGCTGTCGCAGTGGGCGCGCTATCGGCGCCGGGCGCACACCGCACGTCCGTCCCGGCAGTGGTCGCAGATAACCGTGTCCGTTCCTCCTCCGGCGGCGGAGTGGAGGACCAGAGGTGACCGAAGCGGCAGAGGTGACGTGACGGTCGTGTTTCAGCCAGGAGCGAGCGCCCGCCGTGCGCCAGCCGCCGCCATGGGGGAGGACCTGCCTGAAGAGGAAGGCATGACGTGAGTGACGACGATGTTGCCGACGCCGGTGGCTTGGCTTCGGCGATTGCCGGGTGGCTGGGCTTCCACTGACCCGTGCATGACAGCCGCTTTGACATGTGCTTCCAGGATGGTGGTGGTGGCACTCGCTGGATCTACTAACCCTTGCATGACAGTGGAGCTGGGTGGTGCCTACTGGTGCTTTTTCAGGGACTGGTGACGGTCTACATCTTTGGATTACTTACGATACTAACCTTGAGAGAGTTCATGCTTTCAGCAGTGGCACATGAATGATGGTGGCTTTACTAACCTTTGCGTGATAATCGCTTCTTCCAAGGTATGGCGTTTGTTTCTCTTGGTAACGCTTTGGGTTTTGTCCTCTGGTGATTTTGTCCATGAACTTGTGAATATTTGGACGTTGCTACTTACCAGCTCTTCTGATAATGAAGGAGCTTTATAATGAAGTTTTAATTTTAAGACTAGTTTTCTGTGTGCTAGGTCATTGCTTATGTACACGGTAGCTAACGTCTGCAAGTTTGCAATGATTGGCGGCTTTCGGCAATATATCGGTTTGTATTATAGCAGTACGATAAGCCCCGATTTGATAAGTCGATCTCTGCGGAGCTGTTAATATTGAGTTTCTGATAGGAGCCAGTAATTGTTTATATTCGGTGGCACAAGCCCTCTGCCCTAACATTTGACGCTGACGACGTAAACATCTTTTGTTGGCGGTGTTACCGGGTCCGTTAGACTCGGCAGACCTACCGGTTTTTCGCCTATCGTAAAAAATGTCTACATATGCCTCTCGGCCTTTCCAATTGTCTATACCTGAGTGAAAATTTCACGAAAAAGATCTTTTAACTCATCTCGAGACATAGAATTTCGAGGCTTTTAGCCGCATGTTGACTGGTGTTCCTGGGTCATCGGACGTCAATTTAACTTTTCGTTTAATTTTTTGAATTTATCTTCGGACGTAATCGTGACGACTGTGGGTGCCATTTCATGTTTGTCTTGCAAATCTGCGTTAGGCATTTATGCAGCACATTTTTAGCGTGGATTTATGCGTGCATAATCGTAGTCAATAGTCATGGCCATTGATCAGGTGATGAAGATTATGAACTGCAACTCAATTCCATCTAATTATTGATTGAGTAAAGTCGTGCATTGCGTAACTTATTGTCCCGATCTAAAAGGTAAACTATTGTCGCAATATGCTATGGCGATCAATTAGCTAGGAAAAATAGCAATTAAGAAACGTTTTTTGGACTTTGTTAGTGGATGTTTAAGGATGACGTAAGATTCACAACAAGACACATATTTAACAATCCTTTTTCAATTATTCAACATAGATGTGGAAGAAATATTTGAAGTAAGTTTTATTGCTGTTCTTTGAATCTTATTTTGGTTCCTGTATTACGCACAGCAGTCTTTCGTAACTCTCGGAAATGCCGTTTATCAAGAAGCAAAACACCCATTGTTATCCATTCTCGTCGTATCGGAAACCTTGAACTCGATGCGTGGGGCGCCGTAGTATGTGAGGTTCATACCGACGGGACCATCCCCCGTTTCGTAGTTTGTTCTAACGTCGCTTCGTCTCGCTCACTGAAGGCCCAACCCATACGTCACCACGCGCGGCTCGCATACCAACCTGTCTCGATGTGGCCGCTTTAACCACGCACCTGCGTAAGGCTGCGTCTGTGCCTGACATTGGTGACGGCGTCTGTTGGTGCGCGCTGCAGTGGTCAGCACACCGGGGGAGGGGGGCAGGTCTGCCGACTGCCGCCGGCGGACTATCGCAATCTGGGTCGAGGGCGGCCCACCGCCGCGGCGACCCCGACCCGACCTGACGTCTGTCTGCCCGGTGGCCTGTCTGTGTGCTGTGCCTCGCGGCTGTGTCAGCCTGTCCCCGTGAGAAGCTGCGGACGTCTGTTGACCCAGCGCAGACCGGCGCTGTGTGCCCATTTCCATACACACACCGATGGGGGGGGGGGGGGGGGCGTCCTCGCTGCGTCGGTGGTAAGGAGCGCGCCCGCTGCATATCGGCCGATCGCGCGCGGCCGCCGGCTGACTGGTCGCCGGTGTGTATACAACCGCTCGGCGGCGGAGGCGCGGCCCGACGGTGGCGAAATGACCGCCTCAAGGTCCCGACGGGCCCGGCCCGGCCCGCTCGGCAGTCTGCAGTTGGCGGTGAGCGCCGGCCAGTGCCGCGGCGACTACGGCCGAGCTGCAGCCATGGGCCGCAACACGGTGGTCGAACGCGTCGACGAGGTGATTGAGGTGATTCTGTGCCCGCCGCCCGACATACAGGAGCCCAAGGATGTGTTCCCGTGAGTAGGAGGGGGTCGGGTGTCCGTCTGTCTCGTCACGTCCGGCCCCGCTGCTGGTGTGGTGGTTGGCACCTGTTGCAGTTCATGTTTTATGTTTAGGCATCGATCCTGTTTTTGTGTTTTGGATTGCCATTTTGTCATGTTTTGATGATGTCGATTCTGACAAACATGACCGAAGTGCACCATCACACCATCACGCTTGAATCACATTTTCGTAGGAAGAAGGTCGTTTCCCTACACTTTCGTGGTGTCCTTAAATTAACCCGCGCCCTGCTGGGGGGGTGTTTGAACACCCCCCCTTGTGGTTTTTCGCGAATATCTCAAAAACGGCGGCGCGGAGCGCCGCCGTTTTTAGTATACCTTATCATACATCAATTCTACACATGTTGTGAAAATTTCAGACCAAGGTCATTCAAGGTCAGGTCACCAGGTCACTTGAAGTGACCTCACCTCATAAAAAGTTTCAATGTCTGTCATAGCTACACCGAGTGACCGATCGCTTTGAAACTTTCAGCGATTGCTAAGAGCAATAGCATGTACAAAATGTATATCTCAGAATTTTGATATCGATGACCTAAGGTCAGGTCAATTTTGCGACCTCCCCATTCAATGGGAGAAAATTGAAATGCGCCTCTTTTGGATGAAAGACATTATAAACACTCCCAAACACCGAATTACAAGTGGTTTAGACACACTGAACTTGAAAATGGTGTCCGTGACCCTTGTTTATGCCCTGAGGTCATCTTAGGTCACGAATGGTATCTATCAGTTTTTCGCAAATAACTTTTGATAGAGGCATGCTAGAGCGATGAAAACGCCTTAGATGTGTTCAGCTCGACGATACGGATCGACTGATATGCAACATGACCCTTTCCGGTCAGGTCATGACCTTGACCTGAGGTCAAATTTTCAAGTTGACCTTTCAAGGTCAAGTTATAGTTCATTCGATGCGTCTTGACGAGAGGAACACGATGCCGGTAAAAGTAAGCTCGTACAAGGCTTGGGTCAAAAGTTATTGCAGAAAAACTGTTTTCGAAAAAATCGGCTATTTTTGCAGTTTTTGCCCCCTGCAGGCAAAACCGTTGACGTTAGGTCAAATCTGAGAGAATTACTCAGAAAGGGCGTTAATAGGGCTATCGAATGCGCTTTTCCGCGGCGCTGTAGCTCTATTGGTTCCCGAGTTATGCGTTGGCTTCTTGGAAATTTTCGACATTCGACCTGGAAATCGGCGAAATTTTGCCTTCAATGACCTCTGGTGACCTGACCTTTAACCTGACCAAAAAATTGACCGAAGTGATTTCGTCATTATTTTTTACGCTCTTTCGAACGCCGCCTTCCGCGTATCGCTACGTGGCCCAGGAGCCGAGTTACAAGGGGGGTGTTCAAACACCCCCCCCCCCCAGCAGGGCGTGGAAATCCAGGACCCCCAGCAGGGCGCGGGTTAACAAATTCCTACGCTAACCGGCCGCCTCTCCGAGTCAATGCTATCTGAATTAACATAGACATGTGGGAAAGACATTGCGTTATGGCAGAAAGATCGTCGACGACAAGAGCTCATATTGCTGAACCTAACATAAAAATCATTCCCAAAGTGAGCTAAAATTTTCGCGTTAAAATGGGCTGTTAGCTTTCATGCAGTGCATGCGTGCTGTTCATAATCAAGTTGAGCGTATACAAAAATCAAGAATCAGCAGTTTAACTCCGACATGTTTCATACAGCACGCACTGAGCACATGCTAGTCGGTATTGCTGTACCGTTTATTTCTTACAGGATGGCGCTGACTGTATGTCTGGAATGTATCTGGTTCGCCCACGCCGACCGATAAGCTGGTGTCCATAGTCCCTGCAGACGCTGGTGTTTGTTTATGTGCGGCCAGCGATGTCGTCTTCCCGTTTTGCCGTAGCCGATAGTAAAACTGGTCGGAAATACACCAATTTCGTGTCACTACCGATCAACCGATCATTGAGTCGTAGTCGATTGTGCCACTACCGATTAGCTCGTACTCACCTCTGCAGACGCAATTTTGTGGCTTCTTCGCTCGGAGCGTATTAGGTATGTTGCGAACAAGATAACGCCAAGAGTCCCATAAACAAACGACCGCAGCTCAGTTTCGGTTACTGCGTGTCAGCATTATCTCCCCATTCAGCCCACGTCGAGTCCTTCACTGTGAGGGGTGCGTCAATCCTGCGTGTTTGTCCTGAGCTCCCAGGTGCAGCCGTGACCCCTGATCTTCCCCGTGCCATTGCTATTCACACTGCGCACTGTTGGTCCGGTGTTCGACCGACCGGCTCTCGGCTCTCGGTCACGGTCACGGTCACGTCTGGTCAATCGGCCGAACCATCTCCCGATCAGCTCTCGCCATTGTGGCGGCAGTTGTGAGCTCATTGACTGAATCGTCGGCTCAGTGCACGGGTTAGCCTGCAGCCTCCCCACCGACGAACTCATGGTCACTCGCCACGGACCGGATCGCGCCGGATGTTGTGGATAGCAACTGCCGATGTGGACATGTCCCAACACCTGTGTTCTGCCCGTCACCCGGCGCTGGACTGGTGCCGGAACCATGTCTGTGGCCCGCTGACTCTCGTGTTACATCCGATACACGTGCTCGTCTTTGATGTCTGGGATCGCCAGGTAGCGCCGGTGTTACGATGGGGGGTGGAAGTCGGGGGCTGAACGAGCGTCTGCCGTCTGTCGTCGGGGGCGTGTGTATGTTATAGGTCTCCCACGCGGGTCGACAGGCGCCGCGCTGAGTCGGGACTGATCAAATAAACGGCCGATATGCCGCCGGAGAGATGCAAAACGGCGACATTGTTCCCCTGACATCTCGCGGTGACTGGGTGGTTCACGGGGCAGTCAGCAGGCTGTCACTCATTCTGTTTAGCTGAAGGACTGTGCTTCACATCTCCATGCGTTACCGATAGACACTAGCGTCAACAATGCTTCACTTACCCTTAACCCGCTGCACAATGCCACGCTGTTTCGCTCACGGTGGTATATTTAATCGACAGGAAGGAAACAGACAATCGTTATTGATTGATCAATAGCAACAATAGCTTGGATTACACTACAGGCCTCGCGTGTATCGTTGGTGTCGCGTCTCTCATTTATAATCGTATTCTTAGCCCCTTTGCAACCAACATAAAGGCCTTGTTTCGTGCAAAGGCGGTCACCATTACCAGAATGGCTTACTTTCAGCTAATTGCTCGTTAGCCGGTAATCCGGATGTGGTGCGAACACGGAGGCAGTTATCGTTGCGCGCGCAGTAACGGGTGCCATGGTCATTGGTCATACAATGGCCAACAGTTCATCGTCAGGCCTTCTGTGATGACTTACTGTGATCGGCCACCCAGCAACCAATAACATTGCGCAATGCCGAGGTGCTGTATGTGCATGCGGCGGGAGGTTCTCTGGTAACAGGTGTCCCTTTCATTCGAGGTTGTAGTAACGACGTAGCGTGGACCATAGCATGGCCACAGCGAGACCTAGCTGGCTCCAGTGGCTATTTTTCTTTAGATTTTTTTTTAATATGGTGTGATATACCGCGTTGTCTACCTTGTGTAACTAACAAACCTCTTTTTTGTGTCTCGCTACATTACGATTATAATTTCGGTTCGCCACCATTGCGGTACCGCGGTTTCGCCGACGCGCTGCAGAGCTGATGTCCGTCCAGTAATTTGTTTATCGCCTGCACCACTTCGGTGGCCTGGCACTGGACTGGTACGCGGAAGGTAGACTGCCTGCTTAAGTTTGTTAAGTTGAGCGTATTGCCTGCCATAGACAGGTTTCGCAAGTCGCGTAGTTCCAACACGTGTTTTTTATAACCATAATATAGACTGATGGTTATCTATTAATGTTATTAGTGTTAACGATGCAGCATCCAAGTTAGGTCAAGGAGACGTTAAAAAATCGGCCGGCGACGCCGAACGCGACCGTTAGGCCTTTGGGCTTCGACCTCGCTTGTCCTTCCTTTGCACGCTGTCTTGTCGGAACGTATGGCTGGCCTGCATGATCGCTTCTGCATGTAAGGGCGGGTTTTGATTGGATGTCACGTCACACTTGTCTCGGTGAGAACCCCACTGACCATCTCTTGCATTTAAGTCTTCTCTACTTCCTTAAACCGAATTGCAATGTTGTTGAACATGTCTCAATAACAACCTGTCTCAACTCTCAATGACTCAACACTTCACATTCTGTCTATATCGCGCAGCCTAGGTTTGTTTGCGTTTCTCACATGACTAAGCTACCTAACTTTGTGCGCAACTCCTGTGTCGATAAGCAAAGACGACCAACAGCACACTCTGACGCTGATGCTAACAACCTTTTCACTTCTCATTCCATCCAGGGGTTGGGTGTTCCCACCTCTCATTCTACTGGATAAATCCGCTCATTTTGCGTGGTACGTGATGCTTTACTTGACGTGACGAATAGGGGCAAGTCATGGCATTTGACACGTGCCGGCCTTGGGGACCTGTCGACATTCATACCGTCAAGAGAGACTCCTCCATCTTCCAGGGCGAGCGGCCGTCTTCGACCCTCCCTCCCTGAGCCCGCTCTGACCCTCCCTTCCGGCACTTCGCAGGGCTTTGGACCGCTACAAATTCTCGTGCAGCTACCCGCAGTTTTTACCGGGAATGGCGTGCCATGGCTCCGGCGATGATCCCGAGGTCCGCGTGCTCAAACTTCACGACAACGACCACCAGGACACCACCCTCTACCGGCTGACCAAAGGTGGGTGGTCGCCGGCGGTCGGACCGAAATCCGTCGCACAGTGGAAGCTATGGGTAGCTTGGCTAAGGACTTAAAAATACCAGGATGGTAGGGTAATGATAGTTTGCATTAGCACCATTTCATGTATGTTTTTAGCGGCGGTGCGCTCATTTCTTGTCGTGTTGAGCCGTGGTCGTGTTAAACAAGACCTTTGTATTGTGCAGCTCTTGAAATGAGTCGTAACCGTACACCGGGCGGGCATATTGGCACGTCCGCCATCAGCGCTGCGTTACAGTCGCGCCCGATTGAGTTTGTTGTTCTGGTGTAATGTTGCCACTCGATACCCGGTTCAGTGCATTATCTGATGGTGTGTCGAGTATTTTGTCGGTCCGCAAACACTTACTCTCATGGGCCAAAGCGCCGTAGCGCCTTTCGAAAGTCTTTTAGTAACACGATGTTACCCTAACTTAATCCTTCAGGGAAAAATATCGCGATTCTTAACCTTCACATTACCGTCATTCGTTTCGTCCTCGTTCTTTGACCTTGTTCCCCTTCGATCTCGCTCCATGCCGTCATTTTACTGTGCTTGTCGTTATTGATGTCTCTCCGGCTGCAATCGTAGTGTAGCCTATCGGCTCTGGAGGGTCCTGAAGGCGGCCACCAAGAGCAGCCACCACGTCGCTGTGCCACACTCATATCACTGTAATTGTGTCTTTGTTGGCTCGCCGCAGGTTTTGTACTCCACTTTCGCCTGGGCCGTCGCTGTTTGGGCGCATCGTATCCGTGTACAGCAACCACCCGGCGTCAGCCGACGAGGAGTTTTGCCGCGACAAGTAGCCGATGCCCTGGAAGTCGGACAGCAAGATCATCGACGACAGAGCATCTTCGTCGAGATCCCTATAGTGCGCGCCGGCTCGTTCCGCTACTATTTCACACTCGGAAGGGTGAGTAGCCGGCTGTAGTTGCGATATGCTGCTCTTCTGTGTGTACATAGTTGAGTGCTGTTTGGCGGATGGATGAAGTTTTCAAGCTGTGCGAGGCCTGATTGGTAACTGGTGAACTGTTGCCCTTGTGGACAATGTATTCTGGGTTAGGTAAATCTCGTGATTGTGAGCAGGGCAGAATATTGAATGTTTTTTAACTGAGCATGCATTTCAGATAGCGATGTGTGTGACAGAACGCCGTACCAGGCAGCGTTGTTTGCTGTCACCG